>NC_056733.1:539143385-539393385 GCF_019279795.1 Protopterus annectens
GGGCCTTGGGGTCCATGGCGGTAATGATCACCCCAGTACCCTTAGCCTGCCTGCATATTAGGGTTCTTCAGAGGTCCCTAAGCCGTACAATGGTCACTTCTCTGTCACCCTCTGAACCACCTTATCCGGATTTCCTTGGCATGTAAACAGTCCATCATTTGGTGGATGCAATCAGAGGACCTGCTGCCAGGCCAGCCTTTCGTTCGTCCTCCCCCCTTGGCCACTGTGACCACAGATGTATCCCAGCTCACATGGGAGGGCATTATCTGGGACAGACAGTTCAAGGCACATGGTCCTCCCAGAGACCAATTTACATATAAATGTTCTGGAGGCGAGAGCAGTGCTTCTCATTTTGCAAGCCCTCTGTGCCTCTTTCCTCACTAGAACTATTGCAATTCAGATGGACAACATGTTGTGGTCCGGTGCATTAACAAGCAAGGAGAAACCAGCTCCTATCCCGTGTGTTGAGAGGCCATGAGGTTGTGGCAGTGGGCGATCTCTTCAGATTGCTTTCTCATAGCGATGCACATTTCAGGGAAGTCAAATATTCTAGCTGACAGGCTCAGCAGAACCATCCTGATACCTCACGAGTGGTCTCTAAACCCTGCAGTGGCAAAAGTTATCACCCAGAAATGGGGTAAACCTTGCTGCAACCTGTTTGCATCTCTCCAGCATCAAGTGCAGCGAGTTCTTTGCCCTGATCCCTCCACAGGGACAATCCCTGAGAGATGATCTAGTCCATGCTTGCCCCCGTCTACTTTATGCCTTTCCTGCTCATTCCCAAATTTCTTCTGAAAGCACAGCAATTGATGTGCCAAGTCATCCTTATTGCCCCTTTTGGCCCCGTCAAATGTGGTTCCCCTTCCTTTGGTCTCATCTGGTCTGTCTGCCATAGACTCTGGATCCCCTCTCCAGATCTGTTGTCCCACCCCTCGGGGCACTCCCATCCAGATCTTCTAAACCTGAAGTTAACTGCTTGGTTTCTCCACTTCCAATGATGGCTAGAAATCCCGGGCTTTCCTCTCCAGTTAATAAAATTTTGGTTGTGGCCCACAAACCTTCCATGAGAAAACTTTAGATTCTCTTTATGGGCCCATCAGAATAATTTGGACCCTTTTTTATGCACCTGTGTACCCCCAGTTTTTAAATTTTTAGCTCATCTTTTTAACACTCGTGCAAGTTTTTCTGTGATTAAGATAATAACTTGCTACCATTTTCAATGTTCATGTTTGAGAGAGTTTTTCTCTCTCTAGTCTCAACTAAACTATGCAAGGCTTTCCTGAAGGGTACCTTTCTACTACATCCTCCAGTTAAGGAACCTTCCATTCCGTGGGACCTCATCTTAATTCTTCAGTATCAGTCTCATCTCCTTTTGAACCTGCAGCGAAGGTAGACTTTAAGTTCCTTACCTGGAAAACTATTTTCTTCATGGCTATCACTTCATCTAAGAGGATTTTGGAACTACAAAACTTGTTTTGTAAACCTCATCCCTCCTTTTTGCCCAAGGTAGCTTCAGAGGCTAACTTAAACCAAGTCCTTAATCTTCCAGTGTTCTTTCCTAGCTTTCAAAACAAGAGAGGGTATCTTCTCCATAAACTTGATGTGCATAGACAACCTCAGATCAACTTGTCATATCCTTTTCTAAGTCCAAATTAGTTGAACCATTTTCTAAGGTTACGCTAGCCCATTAGATTACTAGATGTATCAAACTTGCTTATTCCTCTTTACCTGCTCAGATTAAAGCCCATTCTACCAGATCTGTTTCTATTTCAGCTTTTTGGTCCACGCTTCCCATAGATCAGATTTTCACAATGGCTACCTGGTCCCCACCCATCATACCTTTATTTCCCAGTATAAGATGGACATTATCTCCAGGTCCAGGGCATCTTTTGATTCCGCTGTACTCAGGAATATCCTTCCTTGAGGGCCTCCCAAGTTCTTTAGTAGCTGGGGACTCTGTCCCAAAGGTTGAAGAGCAAATGAAGGCAACAACATCAGATAAAGAAGTAGTGTACTCACCATAACATTCCATCTGTGTTGTGTCTCATTTGTTCTTCAGCCTTCCCTCCATCCACCCCCCTATCTTTTCAAGGACCTAACAGATTTTGTTTGTAGACAGATACTACTTTTTCTCTCTGAGCTCTTGAAGTGTCATGGTTTTACTGATTAATTTTCTCTAAATGTCTCTTTCCTTTGGTTGTTTTGGTTGTGTTATGCTAGGTTATAGCAAACTCAATCTGAGGGATTTGGAGGAGATTGGCATCATGGGTAGGGGAGGACCTCAGATGTTGGAGCCTACAGCTTTAGTATATGTCCAAGTCCGATCCGATTCTTGAGTCCGAGACCCATAAGTTGAAGAGAAAATGAGAGGCAACAACACAGATAGAACGTTATGGTAAGTACATAACTTTTTTTTTGGACAGTGACCTTTTTTATTGCAAACATTCTCATTTGAGTAGTTCATGCAAAAGAAGGCATCTGAGAGAAGTCGTTCAAGAGGCATCAGATGTCAAGGCAGTCAATTACATAGAGGCAATACTTTTTCCATCCAGCCAAGAGGGCGATTCCCATGTTTTTCTGTCTCGTATCCACTCTTCTTCTCTGTGTTAGCTAGGATGAATGCTATCCATTTTCATATTCTTGTAGTGTGCTCTGGCTGTTGGAGAGTTCATAAACCGGGCGGGGGGTTTGGTACAGAATCGAGTTCCTTCACAAGAATGTTTGCTACTCCATTTAACCTTGGCAGAATCTGTCAAAGAAATTCTCACCTCGGCGACAATAGAGCCCTTCTGTCAGAATGGGGATTTCTACTCCCATTGTTACTGGTCCCAAGAAAAAGAGATCTTGGAGAACTGTATTATCTCTTTCTAAGCAAAAAGGGCTTCTGATGGTGCAGAATTTCAAGAATTTTTGCTTCCAGTCCTTATGCTTATAGCCTCAAGATTTCTATTTCATGATTCTTTGAGTGTTCACTGCTTTTAGGATGTTCACAGATGCTCAGCTCTTGCCTTTTGCCCACTTCAGATTGCAGGTCATCCATGTCCATCCTTTCAGGTGAATACGTAGGAGGATATGACAAAATTGTTTCATTTCAGGGGTTAACATGTGAGCAACGGCTAGATGACAAATCACCTCTGTTCTGTGCCTCATGTATTTTATGACCTTCATGTTCCATCCTGACATATTTAACAAGTCTTTTCATTACACATATGGCATTATGCCAGAAGTAATGTATTAAGTTATTTTTTCCTGCCAAATATGGAAAGAAAAAAAATGCAAATTAATTTTATCTGCTTGTTTATGTATAGTCTTGCCGTTTTGTACAAATGTTTCTTGTCATTTTCAGTACTGTGCAACCTGAGTAAGACTTGGATATGTAAGCTTATTTCTTCAGAAGTTCAGTGTTTTGCTTTTAATTGAGAAACCCAACAGCGGAATTTAACTGTACAGAGTATATTACTCTAATCCACATGAAAGTGTGCACTTTCAACGGGGCTAGTGCACTAGCTCAGTTTTACATAAAACTTCTTTGGATTTTGTCTTGAAATGGGAGCCATACAGCCAGCAAAGTCTCAGAAATTGCAGGAGAACATGTTAGAGAACTTCCAGTCTTTCAACATTTTGGGCTGTATCTCACTGGATGTGGTCTTGAGGGCAAATTGGAAAATGTCTATTGTGCCATATTTCATCATATTTCAGAAGAAGATGGATAGTAAGGTATTCAAGACGTTTTCTTAAGATGAAAGAGATGAACTGCAGTATTGAAATGTACATTCATAGGTTCAGAGGTTCATAGATTAGTACTAGGCTAACTGTCCTTTTGGGCCATTTTAAGTATAGCCAATTAACCCATGTGAGAATCAAAACCAGCACGTTGTGTCTATAAGGTAAACACCTTAACTATTATGCCAACCTCCCACTTAGGCGTGCTGCAAACCAAAGAGGAGTTTGCCTTGTGTAAAAAAAATTTTTTTTTGTATAAAAAAATATTGATTAAAAAAAAAAAAGATATTGGTGCATGTATCACTGAATGAAGATGCAGGGGCACGTGATTTTGAATTAGGACAACTGTGTAACTCCTTAACCAGAGATAGTATAGTCTGTAGTATAAGAAATTATTCCAAAAGAACCGGACCTGATTGACTTAACACCAGGAAAAGTGAAGTGTTAAAAGGAGTTTAATGTCTGCAAGATTGAGGCTGTATATGAACATAAAGTGAATTCAAAACTTAGATACAGTAAAAACTATGCAAATAAATATGAAAATATGGGCAACTACTTGATAACCAGGATGACACCTGTAAAAAGTGAAGCAAGGAACCGCACTCTGTGTAAGTGCTGCATTTTCAGGCATGATAAAGCATACTGTACAAATAAGAATTAAAACCGTAGTATGGATGGAAGCAGGAACTGTTTTGAGAGAATGTGCTTAAAACTTGAAAAAGGCACAACAGAGAACTGTTATTACTGTGGAATAAAATTAGCAAAGCCAGAGATGACTGTGAATACATTAGAAGTGCAGTTTGTGAATACTGTGCGTTAAACACAGAGCCAGAGGATTTAACAATTGGCTGTATGACAGAATGCTTAGAAGTAAGCTTGTGAATTAGGGCAGGAACAGTTTCCAGACGTTTGGGATGAGAACTTGTGGGTAAATGGCAAAGCTGTTTTGTTTAAAGGGATCCAGATGGGATGGGAAAGACAGGTCTATGTGGGAGCATGTTTTTTGTGCTGCAATGAGTTGATGAGATTTGTAGAAATTCTTTACAGTGATCTTTATCAGAAATGATGTGGGAGCAAATTATTTTAACTAAGGGAATGATTCTTTTAAGATGGGATATAGAAGCTGAATTACCTACATGCATTAAGGCTCTATTAAGTTTAATACTGTCAGCTGATAAAAAAAGCAATCACTAGAAAGTGGAAATAATAAAAAAAAAAACTGTAACAGAATTATTGAACTTTGTAAAGGAGATAAAAGAACTGGAGATGAGATCATTCGAAAAGGAAAGGAGCGAACTATATAGAAGTACATGGAATCTGTGGGAGCAATACATATAGAATAATGTTCTGGAGGAGTGTTATTTCAGGGAATGCAGGAGTTGAGTAATGTATAATATTGTTACAGTGAACAGTAATTGTTAAGAGAGAAATATTTGTGTAATGCATGAAAAAATGTTTTCTCTTTCATAATTGAATGTGTATTTATAACTGTATGAAATGTGATGTTTATAAAGACATTAAAATACATTTTAGTTCAGCTAGTTTTTTTGCATTGTTTTTGGTTTTAATGTCAGTGCTGCCCTCAGATCATTTTGGTATTAAAACCAGTTTGTTATTGTATGGCCATATTTTCATACTATTGCTATGTTCTCCTTTTTTCAGTGTATGTCAAAAAGTCTGTTGCTTATCTAGAGGAACTGTAATAGGTTATTTTGTTTTGCCTTTTTTGAAATATTTACTAAACTCATCTAATTAGTTTAATAATTACATGTTTTGTTATTGTATGTTGATTTATTTCTTTGCCTTGTGCCTGTATCATGACTGAAAAGGGTGTGCAGATAAGCTCAATCGTGGTTAACAAGGGTTACATAAATAGATGTCCCGTCATGTCTACATTGAAAAGATCACATAGAACATTGCACTATATGTATATGCAGTTCTGAATCTGTAAAGTACATGTATTAGGTTTATAGTCCATACTTTTTTGTTACCTGTTCACTGGGGCCATTTCAGTTGAAGTATTTATTTTAGTTGACATTGTTTAATCCCATACACTGACTTAAGCTGTGAGCTTGATGTGGCATTACTCGATGAGACCATTTTAAAAAATTTGCAAGCTCAGATTTGTTTTAAAACTGGAAAATGTTCTGTCTGTTAAGTGAAGTTGACTAGACTGTTTTAGTATTTGACCTGTTCATTGAACTGAAGTAATTTTTGGGGTGTAGTAAGATTTGCCAGTTCTACTAAAATGCAATTTGTGCTACTGACTTCCATAGCGTAATTTGTCTGGACAGAGTGACTTTATCAGTGTACTTGAACAACTTTGTTGTTCTTTTGTTCCCTTTACTAATGTAGAAGCGGCGACGACCTACTGTAGGGCTACAGCTTGATGACAAACGTAAAGAGATGTTGAAGAATCACCCACTGTCTGTCTGTATGGAACTCAGGTGCAAAGGTAACTGCCCACATTCACACTTACCATTGTCTTTCTTTCATTCAGGGATGGTGTTAAGTTTCTATAAGTTAGCCTTTTTGACAAACTTGGTATGTTCTTGCCATTTTGTTGTCTATTTCCAAACCATTCGTTTTAATTGTATTGCCTGTAGTGAGTAGGCAGTGTTGCTGCTCTCAAAAATAGATGTTCTTCGTGTTTCACTGTTGCAGTCATCACATTTGGGTTATCTGCTTACAGTAGCCCTCAGTTGGCCTGATTATCAAAATCTTGGGTCCTGCGTCGGTTGCTGTCTCATCTTCCATAACGTCAGGTAGTCAGGGGCATAAAGCATGCAGCCGACACCATTATGTCAGTCTTTCTTGTTGTGCGGTGCCCGAAGCAGAAGCAGTTCACAAGTGCCGGTCGTCAGACTCCTGAAATTTTCATTTTCGAGTTTCAGAACCGAAGTCTTCAACTAAAGCTAAGTACCCTGTTGGGGAAACTTTTTCTTGCTCTAAACCGATGTCAGTCTTCTTCTTCTTCTTCTTTTTTCGGCTTTTTCCCGGTAAGGGGTCGCCACAGCGGATCACCTTGTCCGCACATTGAATGGCAGTGGAGTTTTACGGTGTCGAGTTGCCAGCCCGGCGCCCAACCTTCCACAGAAGGCACACTCACATGCACACCTAGGGCCAATTTAGAGTGTCCAATCCACCTGCAGCATGTCTTTGGGATGTGGGAGGAAACCGAGCAGGACATGCAGACTCCGCACAGAAGGCACCCCAGCCGAGCGATGTCAGTAAAAGTCAGTAATTGTATTTCTTGTGAAAGCAAATACCTCATAAAGATTCTCATTCATACTGTATTCCTTGCCTAGTCCCTGACCATGACTTACCTCCCTGTCGGTTTTGTGCCTTATTTAAACAACAAACTATTCGTCGTCTGTATACTTACTGTTCTAAATATTTTGGTACTCTGTTCAGTTATCCAGATATGGCTTTGGTAAGCCACCCAACTACCGACATTCCGAAAAAAACGCAAAGATAAAGACAGAGATAGGCCGTCTAGGTCCAAAGCTGCCGACGACACTTCTCCTAAGCTATTCGCCAGTTCGTCGGTACTCAGTGAGGCGCTTTCGCAGCCCGATGCCCACTACTTCAGATTCTCAGGCCTCTACTGAGACCCATTCGGTGTCCGGTATGCCGTGAGATGCTTCAACTGTGGAACCTGTGGATGTCTCTACCTTGGATGCGTCCAGAGCCGCTGTGCAGGCACCAGCTTCTGCAGGTGTATTCGGGCCTACTGACTTGCATATTAAACTGATGCTGTCTTCTTCTTCAAGGCCTAAAACTCGATCCATGCCTAGAAAACCGACACCCAGACTGCATGGTCATGCCTCTATGCCTAAAAAACAAATGATAAGAATGGCTGAAGACCTAATTACTTTAATCAGGGGAAGCCAACCTTCCCCCTCTGAGACCTAGGACTGAATTCACTTATGATTCTTCTGATCAGGATTCTGAAATTTCTGTTTCCTCTGATGACCAGGATTTACCCTTATCTACCTATGAGGATTCTGTTGCAGAGGACTCTATTCCCTCTGCTTCCCCTCCAGAGGATTTCTCTTTTGGTGAAACCTTGCATACTCTTAGGGAGCATTTTCGCTGGGAAAGCCGGGATTACTCTGATTCTAAAAAGAGGCTTAGAGATTTCTTACTCCTGCCCCAACACAGGCCTTTAGCTACCCCCCCTGTACTGGACATTGTTGATGATGCCTTTTCGGAGTCTAGCTTGGCCGCGGACTCCTTACCTCCTGCTCCCAGAAAACCATATAGATATTACAGGATTCCTGACTCTCACAAGTTCCTCTTTAAAAATCCTACTACGGATCCTGAAACCATTTCACAGGGACCCAAGGGCATTAAGGCTACTACTACCAAAAATCCTACCCTGTCTGATAGAGATTCCGGGGTGCTGGATAGATGGGTTAAGAAGGTATACACTTCTGCAACCTTGGTCATTAGGGCCTTAAACGGCCAGTTTCATATGTCAAAGTATCAGCAGCATATTATTGGATTGTTTAAACAGAAAATGATGTTGATTCCTGACTGTGCTGAAAATAAGGATTTACAGGATTTAATGCATTCTGCTGAACAAGTTGAAAAACATACTTTGCAATGTGGTTTTGATTCACTAGAGGCATCTTGCTTGGGCGGCTGTTACTGGGTCTGTACTTAGAAGGCATGCTTGGCTTAAGGAACCATCTTTGCCAGATCATGTTAAAGCTAAATTGCTGGATGCTCCTTAAACCAGGACCGCCTCTTTAGCAACAAAGCAGAAGTAGTATTTAAAAAGATGGAGGAAAAAGCAAAATCTATGCAAACTGTTAAAGATTTCCTGCAAGTACAGCCTCCAAGATTTAGTAGGCATTGGCCCTCTAAGAATTGGTCCTTTCCTGCCTCTTCCAGGCCTTCAGTCCAAACCCAGAACTAGCAGAACACTCAGGCTTCAGTCCCAAGGTACGCACAGGACTAAGCAGTGGGGGGCTCCCACTTCCAAAGCAGGGAGTAGTAAGACTCCCCCCTATGATAAACTGTCTCAGTGACAACTTTAAAACTTCCAAGCCATTCTCAACTGACTGCTCCTTTAGGGGGAAAGATTGCTCTGCAGGCAAAAAACTGGGAACTCATTACCCAGGACAAATGGGTTTTAAATCTAGTTTCCCAAGGATACAGATTCCACTTCCACACTTTACCAACCCCAAACGGTTGGCCAGATCTACCCCTAAATCAGTGGGCAGAGGCTCAAAAGCAAGTTCTCTCTCCCTTAAGTATAAGGGCTATTCAAACTGTCCCAGAAGAGGAAAGGGGACAAGGTTTCTACTCGGGACTTATCTTGGTGCCCAGAAAAGACAACTCCTGGTAATCTATCCTCGATCTCTCTATCCTAAACACTTTTTTGGTGATCCCAAAATTCAAGATGGTAACTCTTCACCAGTTGCTTCCTATGCTAGGCAAGGATGCCTGGTTGGCAACACTGGATTTAAAGGAAGCCTACCTGCACATCCCAATCATTGAATCTTGCATAAGATACCTATGCTTCAAAGCAGGCTTCATGCACTATTAGATGTTCATCGTGTTTCACTGCTGCAGTCATTACACTTGGGTTATCCTGCTGTCAGGCTACCCGCAGTCGGCCTGAATTCCAAAGTCCTGGTCCGGCGTCGGTTGCTGGCGCCTCTTCCCTGACGTCAGTGCGCCAGGGGTATAAAAGATGCAGCCGACGCCATTTTCCCCTGTCTTTCTTGCTGCGCGGTGCCCGAAGCAAAAGCAGTTCGCAAGTGCCGGTCGGCCAACTCCTGAGATTTTCAAATCGAATTTCAGATCCGAAGTCTTCAATAAAGCTAAGTACCCCGTTGAGGAAACTTTTTTCTTGCTCCAGACCGATGTCAGAAAAAGTTAACAATTGTATTTCTTGTGGGAAGCAAATACCTCATAAGGATTTTCATTCTTACTGTATTCCTTGCCCAGACCATGCCGTTGCTAGCTGTCGGTTTTGTGCTAGATTTAACCAACGCACTATTAAGCGTCGGTACGATTTTGCCTTCCATTACTTTGGCCGAAGATTTAATTATATAATGCCGTCGGAACAGCCGATGACCGGAGTTTATAAAAAACGCAAGGAAAAGGACAGTGATCCGAGATCCAAAACCGACGAGGTCTCCGCTAGGCCAGTCACCGGTTCTCAGTGAGGTGCTTTCGCAGCCCCTGAAGCCCACTACCTCAGAGCCACAGGCCGCTTCTGACACCCACGTGGAGCCGACTAGGCCTCTGGATACTCAAGGTATTGGACACTCTGAAACTATTCCCTCAGATGGGTCCGGAGCCGCTGAGCAGGCATCGGCTTCTGAGGGTGTTTTCAGACCTACACAGTTATATGTCAAGCAAACCTCAGCTTCAAAGGCAAAGACTAAAACAGCTCTAAAGACAAAGAAACAAGTACAGCATTCTCCTGGACAGACTTCCATGCCTAAGAAACAGATGCTTAAAATGGCCGAAGACCTAATTACTTTGATCAGGGGTTCCCATCCCCCACCTGATAAGAGGCCTAGGCAAGAGACAGAATATGACTCTTCTGATTAGGCTTCCATTTCCTCTGACTCCTCTTCTGAACAGGGATACTCTCTTCCTCCCTCTGAGGATTCTGATGCTGAAGAATCTATTCCTTCAGCCTCTCCTCCTGAGGATTATTCTTTTGGGGAAACCCTGCATACTATGAGGGAGCATTTTCACTGGGAGAGCCAAGATTACTCAGAATCTAAGAAAAGGCTCAGAGACTTTCTTTTACTACCTCAGCACAGACCTCTTGCTATTCCACCTGTTCTAGACATTGTAGATGATGTATTTTCAGAGTCCTGCCTGTCTCCTGACTCTTTACCCCTGCACCTGTTAAGCCAGACAGATACTACAGGGTTCCAGATTCTCATAAATTTCTATATAAAAACCCTGCTGCTGACCCAGAAACTATATCTCAGGGTCCCAAAGGGGTCAAGGCTTCCACTGCAAAAAACCCTGTCCCCTCTGATAGGGATTCTAGGGCACTGGACAGATGGGGGAAAAAAGTTTACACTTCTGCTACCTTGGCTGTAAGGGCTTTAAATTGTCAGTTTCATATGCTTAAATATCAGCAATACTTAATGTCACTGCTAAATTAAAATTAATTAATTAATTTAAAATGGGTGGCAAAAGCCAAACACACTCTGGCTAGGCTTATAAATGCCCTAGGGCAGATAGCCTAGTATGAACCTATGAACCTATAAAACAGAAAATGATGACAAATTCTGAATGTTCTCATAACAAGGAAATGCAGGATTTATTGCATGCAGCTGAACAAGTGGGAAAGCATACTTTGCAGTGTGGTTTTGATTCACTGGAGGTCTCTTGCAGGGCCGCTGTCACGGGTTCTGTCATTAGGAGGCATGCTTGGTTAAAGGAACAGAGTCTGCCTGATCATGTTAAAGCAAAATTATTAGATACTCCATGACAGCATGATACTTTGTTTGGTGTTAAGGCAGAAGAGGTGTTGAAGAAAATGGAGGATAAAGCAAAATCTATGCAGACAGCTAAGGATTTCCTACAGGTACAGCCACCCAGATTTAGCAGGAACTGGCCTTCTAAAAATTGGTCCTTTCCAGTGTCAGACAGGCCACAAAGAGGCAGGTACAGACGCCCTAGAGGCAGATCCCAGACCCAAGGCTCATACAGGCCTAAACAATGAGGTGCTTCTACCTCCAAAAGCGGAGAAGACAAATCACAGCCATACAGGAAACAGTCCCAATGACTTTCCTCTGCCAATGCCAAACACTCTTCTTTTGGCAGCACCCTTAGGGGGAAAACTAACACTTTTTTCACAAAATTGGCACATGATCACCCAGGACAAATGGGTCTTGAATATAGTGTGTCAGGGCTACAAGTTCCACTTTCACACTCTTCCAAAGACAAAAGGTATGCCAGACCTGCCACACAATCAATGGGCAGAGGCACAGAAGCAAGTTTCATCCCTTATGGGCATGAGGTTCTATTCAACGAGTACCACAGCTAGAGCAGGGACAAGGATTTTACTCAAGACTTTTCTTGGTACCCAGAAAGGACAAAGCCTGGAGACCAATACTGGACCTATCTATTCTAAACACTTTTCTGGATGTTCCAAAATTCAAATTTTGACTCTGCAGCAGCTTCTGCCCATGCTGGGCAAGAAGGTTTGGCTCGTAACTTTGGACCTCAAAGAGGCATACCTGCATGTCCCAATAAGACAATCTTGCAGAGGTATACCTCAGATTCATAGCTGGCTCAATGCACTACCAATTCTCTGCACTGCCCTTTGGCTTATCTACTGCGCCCAGAGTCTTCACAAAATGCCTGGCACCAGTAATTGCATTTTGCAGACAAAGAGGAATACAAATATATCCCTACTTGGACGACTGCCTTATACAAACAGAGAACAAGGACACTCTACTGAAGCATCTGGCATTTGTAAAAAGACTACTAATTTGCTTAGGGTACACAGTGAACGAAAAGAAATCAAAACTGGTACCCTCACAAGAGATAATATTCCTGGGTGCAAGCTTAAATACAACTGCCCAGATGGCTTATCTCACGACAGACAAGCAAAGGCAACTGACTTCTTACTTCAAAATGATAGCAACAAAGACCCAGTTATTTGCAAGAAAAATTCTGCAGGCTTTGGGCTTCATGGCATCCTGCATTCTACTAATTCCATATGCAAGACTGCATATGAGGAAACTACAACGGTATCTAAAAAGTGTTTGGACTCAACATTGCCATATCCTGGAAACATTAATTACTTTAATTCCCTGCCTGCAACAGGAGTTTCGATGGTGGGCACAGGCCTGTCACCACAACAAGGGACAGCCATTCACTTTCCCCACAACCAGGCAGACACTAACAACAGATGCATCAGATTATGCCTGGGGGGCACACATGGCAGGAAAATGTATTCCGGGCCCATGGCCCGCAAGCCAAATGCATCTTCATATCAATCAAAAAGAGATGCTAGCTGTACAGAATGCCCTGACAGCTTTCAAGGATCTACTTCATCCAGGACAACTGCTGATAAAGACGGACAATACTACAGTCATGTGGTACATAAACAAGCAAGGAGGCACACATTCCTACCCCCTCTGCGGACAAGCCATGACTTTGTGGAATACAGCATTGACTTATCAAGTACACCTGCAAGCACAATTCCTGCCAGGAAAGACAAATACTCTGGCAGAAGAACTAAGCAGAAACCTCATGGATCCTCACGAGTGGAAACTTGATCCACAAATCTTCAGCATGATAACAGGAAAATGAGGATGCCCAGACATAGATCTATTTTTTGCCTCCCCTCACAACTGCCAGCTACAGAGATTCTGCACTCGGATTTACCACAAACAAGCATGGAAAGTGGACGCCCTATCATTCAGCTGGAAAGCCCTTACAGTATATGCTTTTCCTCCACTGCCTCTCCTCCCCAAGGTACTCCTAAAGGTCAGACAAGAGAAGCCAAAAATTATCCTGATTGCCCCAGACTGGGCACGCCAGCACTGGTACCCAATCCTAAAGAGCTTGTCTCAAGGCCCAGCCTGGACATTACCTCAAATTCCTTATTTGCTGACCCAACAAAACAGTCAGATCCTGCACAGCCAACTCAGAACCCTAAATCTGGCTGCATGGCGGATAATGTTACCATTCAGAACACACCTCTCTCTAAAGCAGTTATGGATGTTATTTTGGAGGCCAGGAGGCCCAGCATCAGAAAATCTTATGCAGAAAAATGGAAGAGATTCTGTGCTTGGAACCAGGCACAAGGAATGGACCCGCTTATACCCAAATATTCCTCTGATTTTACAATACCTAACTGAGATGCTGGACAAAGGCCTGTCCTTCTCATCAATTAAGATCCATGCCTCTGCCATTTCAGCTCATTACAGTACGGACCCACCTATTTTTTCACATCCACTGCTAAGGCAGTATCTCAGAGGGGCCAAAAACATCAAACCTCCAAGCAGAGCTCCGATACCTGCATGGGACCTCAATTTTGTCTTGGAAAAACTCACTCTGCCTCCTTATGAGCCAGCCAATACAGCTGAGATAAAATACTTATCATGGAAAACAGCTCCGCTCCTAGCAATAACTTCAGCAAGAAGAGTTTCAGAGTTACAGGCACTAATGGCTGTGGAACCCTTTATTATTTTCCATCCAAACAGGGTTTCTCTAATGACAAACCCAACATTTATGCCTAAGGTAGTGTCCAGTGTGGCTCTTAACCAAACCATACATTTGCCTACCTTTTATCCAAACCCACAGAATAAGGGAGAGAGACTTCTGCATTCCTTGGACATACACAGACAGCTACACTTCTACTTGGACAAAACTAAAGCTTTCAGAAAGACTGAGCAACTCTTAGTGGCATATGCTGCAGGATCGCAAGGAAAAACTATTTCAAAGCAGACTATTTCAAAATGGATAGGCCACTGCATTTGTTTCTGCTATTCACAACATGGCAAATCAGTGCCTAAGGGTATTAGGCTACATTCTACCAGAGCAGCAGCCACTTCAGCAGCCTTTCTCAGAGGAGTACCAACCAAGGACATTTTGGAGGCTGCAACTTGGACTTCAATGCACACTTTTACAAAGCACTACCATTTACCTTTTTACTCTAAATCCAGAGCAGGCTTGCCACTGCAGTTCTGCAGGGCCTCATAGCCACTCCTAATTCTGTTTAGGCCCAGCCACCCAACCTCAGCTTTGGGATTCAACCCAAGTGTAATGACTGCAACAGTGAAACACGATGAACATAGTACAGTTGTGTACCTACCATAAACGTAGATGTTCGAGTGTATTCACTGTTGCAGTCCAGGTTACCCTCCCACCATCCCCCTTTCATTGCTGGGACTTATCTGTACTTCTCTATTCTATACAACCTATGCGGTGTATTTGCTTGTAGATGAAGGTAATGTGCATGCTTTTTTATGGGCAGAATTTTTAGCCTACCCTTTTGGGGGCACCTGACATCTGGGGCAAGAAAAACTGAAGAAAATGGCGTTGGCTGCATCTTTTATACCCCTGGCGCACTGACGTCTGGGAAGAGGCGACAGCAACCGACGCCGGACCAGGACTTTGGAATTCAGACCGACTGCGGGTAGCCTGCCAGCAGGATAACCCAAGTGTAATGACTGCAACAGTGAATACACTCGAACATCTACATTTATGGTAGGTACACAACTGTACTTTCTCTGCACTGCCCTTTGGCTTATCTACTGTGCCCAGGGTATTCACAAAGTGCCTAGCTCCAGTCATTGCATTTTGCATGCAAAGAAATATTCAAATATACCCATACCTGGACGATTGTCTAATTCAAGCAGAAAGCCAGGACATACTATTGAAGCATCTGGCGTTTGTGCAAAAAGTGCTATCTTCTGTGGGGGGTACACCATAAATGAAAAGAAATCACATCTGGTACCCTGCCAACAAATTGTATTCCTGGGAGCAAGCTTGAACACCCTTCCAGATGGCTTTCCTCACACCAGAGAAACACGTTAATTTGACAGCTTACTTCAAACTAATGGCCACAAACACCCTGCTATCTGCAAGACAAATACTGCAAGCCTTGGGGTTCATGGCCTCCTGCATTCTCCTAATTCCATATGCAAGACTGCATATGAGTAAACTACAATGGTATCTAAAAAGCCTATGTTGTCAACATTCTCAGGATCTAGAAGCAATGATTTCTGTCATACCTTGCCTACAATTAGAGTTCCTTTGGTGGGCAGAGACCTGCCATCAAAACAAGGGACTGCCATTCACTCTACCCCCTGCCACCCAAACCCTAGCAACAGACACATCAAACTATGCATGAGGGCTCACTTGGCAGGGAAGTGCATTCAGGGCAAATGGAACCCAAGTCAAATGCACCTGCATATCAATCAAAAAGAAATGTTAGCTGTACAGAATGCTCCGACAGCCTTCAAGGACCACATTCATCCAGGACAATTTATGGTAAAGATGGACAACACCACCACTATTATGTGGTACATAAACAAGCGGGGGGGGGCCCACTCATACCCTCTCTGCAGACTAGCCATGGCTCTGTGGAACACAGCCTTGAGCTACCAAGTTCACCTACAGGCTCAATTCCTGCCAGGAAAGCTAAGTACACTGGCAGACGATCTAAGCAGAAATCTCATGGACCCACACGAGTGGAAACTGGAACCAAAGACATTCAACATGTTGATAAACAAATGGGGGAGCCCAGAGATAGACCTGTTTGCCTCCCCTGAGAACTACCAATTGGACAAATTGTGCACAAGGACTCCCCACAAACAAGCTTGGAAAGTGGATGCCCTGTCCTTCACCTGGAAAAATCTATCAGTTTATGCCTTTCCTCATCTGCCTCTCCTCTCCAAAGTACTACTAAAGATCAAACAGGACAAACCAAGGACGATACTGATTGCACCAGACTGGCTACACCAACACTGGTACCTCCTCTTACGCAGTGTGTCACTGCTGGCACCATGGCACCTGCCTCAGACCCCTACCCTGCTGTCCTAGCAGAAGGGCCAGATTCTGCACCCTCAGCTTCAAACCCTGAACCTGGCAGCCTGGCTAATTACCTGGATCTCTCCATTACCATCCCTCAGTAAACAAGTGTTGGATGTCATTCTGGAGGCAAGGAGGCCTAGTACTAGAAAATCTTATGGTGAAAAATGGAAAAGATTTTGTTCCTGGAACCAAACTCAGGGGATGAGTACAGCAGCGCCCAATTTACCTCAGATTCTTCAATACTTAACTGAGATGCTTCATAAGGGTCTTTCCTTTTCCTCCATCAAAATTCATGCCTCAGTCATTTCAGCCCATTACAACACAGAACCAATCCTCTTCTCTCATCTACTGCTGAAGCAGTTCCTCAGAGGGGCCAAAAACTTAAGACCACCCAGGAGAGCCCCTACTCCAGCCTGGGACCTTAACTTTGTAATGGAAAAACTTACTCTACCTCCTTTTGAGCCAGCTACAAATGCAGAGTTGAAATTCCTTTCTTGGAAAACAGCCTTCCTTTTAGCCATCACTTCAGCAAGAAGGGTGTCTGAATTACAGGCCCTTATGGCAGTGGAGCCTTTCATCATCTTTTATGAGGACAGGGTGTCCCTCAGGACCAATCCCTCCTTCATAACCAAGGTAGTATCCAGTGTGGCTCTTAATCAGTCCATTCATTTGCTAACTTTCTTTTCTAATCCACAGAACAAAGGGGAACGGATACTGCACTCCTTAGATGTGCACAGACAACTTAGATTTTACTTGGACAGAACTAAACCTCTCAGGAAATCTGAACAGCTGCTGGTGGCATTTGCTGCCGGGGCAGAGGGGAAGGCCATTTCAAAACAAACCATTTCTAAATAGATAGGCCATTGCATTCATTTCTGCTATAAGCACCATGGAAAACCTATCCCACAAGGGGCTAAGACCACATTCTACAAGGGCTGCATCTACTTCTACAGCCTTTCTCAGAGGTGCCCCTACCAGGGACATCCTAGAAGCTGCTACCTGGAGTTCTGTACATACTTCCACCAAGCATTACCATTTGCCAATTTTCTCTAAATCCAGAGCTGGTTTTGCCACTGCAGTCTTGCAGGGCCTTATAGCTGGTCCTAATGCTATCTAAATTCCTCCTCCCATCCTTAGCTTTGGGAATCTACCCAAATGTGATGACTGCAACAGTGAAATACAAAGAACATAGTACAGTTGTGTACACTTACCATAAATGTAGATGTTGGTGTATTTGCTTTTTTGTTGGAGGTATAACTTTGTGTGTGTATGTATATATATATATATATATGTGTGTATATATATATATATATATATATATATATATATATATATAATTGATATATATAATTGCTTCCCATTAAGGGGGGCACCGGACATCTGGGGCAAGAAAAACTGATGTAATGGCATCGGCTGCATGCTTTATACCCCTGACTACCTGACGTCACGGAAGATGAGACAGCAACTGACACAGAACCCAAGACTTTGATAATCAGGCCGACTTGAGGACTACTGCAAGCAGATAACCCAAATGTGATGACTGCAACAGTGAATAATACACTTGAACATCTACATTTATGGTAAGTGTACACAACTGTACTTTCTCTGTACAGTCATGTGGGTTTCCTCCAGGTGCTCCGGTTTCCTCCCACATTCAAAAGACAATGTGATAGGTGAAATGGACACTCCAAATTGGCCGTAGGTGAGTGTCTGCGGACAAGTGAGTGGTGCGAATGTAATACAGCAGCAGGACTAGCCACCCGGCAGTATAAACCCTGGCTCAAGATGATTGTCACTGCTGAAGTGACACCCCAACCCCATGTGCAAAATGGGAAAGGAGGTTGAGGATGGCTGGATGGATGAACTCATTACTCTCCCAAAACATATGCTCACAGTTGCCTCTTTCTTCCACATCACACAGCCAACATTTGGCATTTGCCTAAGGAAACTTCTTTGAAGTCTGCTTGAGGTATAAAAATACCTATGCAGGCACTACCAAGCAAAAATCCTAAATCTTCTAGACTTTGTTGCATATTTGGGAACCAGACATATGTTTTCCCATTGGATAAGCAATTCACAAGGAAACCCTCTGTCTCCCTAATCCTTTCTAATTTCTTCTGATTGATTCCTATAGTAATCATGCAATATTTTATACGCAGTACTAATTGTCCCTTTTTTATCAACAGCTTCTGTTCCAGATTCAACTAAAAATTCTAATATAGCAGATCTTTCACTTAGGATGCCTCCATTCCTTTCTTTTTGTCTATAGTCTGATATCTTTCCCTGATAAGGAAGGCAGTCTCTAGCCTGCAGTCCAAATGTCTTATTGCTCTCTTCCCATTCGATTAATTTTCCTTATCTAGTTATCTGCTCCCAGGATCTTGGTTCCTTTGTCACTTTTATCCAGTAAATTCCAGTCCCCTCTTGCCTATTTTCTGTACCCTAATTGAAGTCGTCGCTGTTGACAAAAATCTCTTTTCTCCATTCTCAAGTTGACTCAGTTCTTATACTTAGTGCCGCTTTACAAATATAGTATTGTGTATGGCTGTTATTCTCCTTAAGGGTCTGTACCCAAAATCCCAATCTGTCCTTATTTCTTGAACCCCCCCCCCCCGCATCATCATCCCTTTCCCCTTTGAATTATAGCTTTATGCTTGAGTTATGTATATGAGCCTTAACTGTGTTGCTCTAAAATATCCCTTCAAATCAAGGAATCCCAAGCCACCTTATTCTGTTGGAAGGATCAGCTTATGCCACTTGACCTTATGCCCTTTTCCCTTTCCAGATAAATTCCTTCAACTCCTTTATTATTGTCCACAACTTCGACCCTTACCCTTTTCCCTTTCCAGATAAATTCCTTCAACTATTTGATTATTGTCCACAACTTCTCCTCTGGTTGATAAAAATATGCCTTGGCCTGTTCTAAAGGGATTAAACCCATTTTCATTGGTTGTATTTTGCTATCCATAGCAATAAACAAGAGCTTCCAGTTTCTCAGTTTTTGTGTTATCTTTTGTTCAGTCTCCTCCCACATATATTTAACTGCCATAACAGAATCCTTTTTAATCCATACTGTTATATTCTTCATTTTATCACGTCCTTATACTTATGAGTATTGCATAACAAATTCATGCTTAAGCACACCGTTTACAGCTGTAGTCTTTGCTTTGTTTTATCTTCATTCATTTTATATCCTGAAACGACTTGAAATTGGTTCAGTGTTTCACAACACTGAGATGTAATTTTGTGGTTGTAGCAGGTAGAGTAATAATAAAGCAAACTTTTCTTAATTACCGTACCAAGTATATTCTTGAATTTCAGAGTCCCTTATAGTCTTTGCCAGTGACTGTAAATATAAAGCAAATAACATAGGGAAAGAGGGCATCCCTGCCTGGTTCCCCTGTGGAACTTTCCCACTTTAGTTTTTGCCTCCAGTCCTTCTTATATCCTCCTGATTAACCAGCGTACTCTGCTAAATGCTTTCACTGCATCAAAACCCACCAACAGCAGCAGTATTTTCTTACATTTTGCTTCTCTCTGGATCATCATTTTCTGTTAAGGTTGTCAAATGTTTGCCTCCCCTCTACAAAAGCATATGGATTTGTATCTCTCAATTTTGGCAAGGCCTTTGCCATTCTTTTAGCTGTTATAGACATAAGCACTTTATGATCATGGTTCAGAATTGACATGGGCCTGTATGACGCTGGATCTGATGTCTTTAGCTATTACAGCCACCACAACTTTCTTCCAGGATGTTGGTGCTCAGTCCTTGCCTGTGGGCTTGGTTCTGAGCCTTGGAACCGACTCGACCATTTACTTCAGCTTGCGCCCTCCAATCTTTTGAGCTAAGTGTTTACCCCTAATGCTCCTCCCTAAATTACCTCCGATCTCATTTGCCGCTTCATATGTCAGACATGTTTCTACTTCTCTCAAGCTTTGGCTATATTATTGTGAGTTACTTTATAATTTTACTTCAGATTTCTCCTTATTAGCTAATTTAGTTTCTAAATGTTCCTCTTCTTTCCTCTTTTTACACCTTTATCTGTGTGTGATTGTTCTTAAAATCTTTATTTCTCCTTTACCATTGGTGGTTTCCTGTCAAAGTACCATTGCTGGTACTTCCTTTTTCCCCTTTTACCTTCCATTTCTTTACTTCTTTGTTTCCTCAAAAAAACCAGCTTTTCTTCTTTCTCTGCATGACTGTCTATGATTGTGGATATGACAGAAAAAGCTGAATCACCAGTTAAATCTAAGGGCACCTCAGGCTTCAAGAGATGTCAAAAATATCAGGGCAAAATGCCTAATTCAGATGCACATATTTTGTGTGTACTGCTTAGACAAGGCTCACTTGCAAGAGAGTTGCTCATTTTGTCATGGGTTCTCCATGAGAACTCTCACCGAACGCAAGAACAAGTTAATATTGAAAGGACTTCTAAAAACAGAATTTGAAGGGGCCATTTCTGAGTCAAAAACTAAAGAAAGTTCCTCTTCATCTTCTTCAGTCTCTTACAGAAAATGTCCTTCTTCGGTTCCCAGTTCTTCAGTACTAAGAAGGCAGTAAAACATTCTTCGGTGCCGATCACTACCTTGGCACCAAAATCGGGACTTAACACCAAAACTCTTGAATCTTCAGAGCTGACGTTGGGTTCCTTGACTCCAACGGCACCAGACAAACCTGAAATGATTTTGGTACCTAGATCTAGGTACTCTCCATCCATTGATCCCTTTAAAGACAGACCACCTAGCCCCTTCCTCGAAGTCAGACCTCCTAATTCTCCATCTACAGCATCGGTTCGATCCACATTCCTCCGCCAACTACAGTTAAGACTTTGGAGCCCTCGATTCCAACACTGTTAGCACCGACTGCCTCATTTCCAGTAGCAGCTCCATCTCTCGCACAGAGTCACCTTGAGTTCCTCTAGTCCTTCAGTACCGGTGGTCTCCCAGACTTCAGACTCTCTGGTTGGATCCGAAGTGCGTGGACTTGGGTTCCTTATCTTTGGAGCCACCCATGTCCCTCTGTACTTTGGCCCTTGTTGGATCAACCCAGGCTTCTGTTTTCGGGTTCTCTTCTTCGGAGCAGGTGTGATTCCCAGTTCCAGGCTTCCATCCCTCTATTGGGGGGTGGGGGGGGGCAGCCTTCTGGATCATGGAGAAGGCTTTGTTCATTGGGGACTCAGTCTTTGCCATCCCTGTCGGGATAAGATTCTACATCTCCTCGACCTGAGCTATCATCCATCTCTTCCCCAGGATAGACCCACTTTGGCGGTTTCCTCTTTGGACACTTCCCCAGATCATCCCCCGAGGAAGTACCTGCGAAGAAGTCCAAGATGAATCCATTAGACTCCCCTGAGGAGTTTTTCACTGAAGATACCGATTTTGATGAAGGGGAAGGTTCTCCCAGGTCACTCCCTGATGGTTTCCTTTGGGGCTATCCTTGAAATCCTGAAACAGAGGGGTGTCTGGTCTTCCATCCAGCCTTCCTTGGAGGAATCGGTATACCTGGAAGCTTTTTGGATGCTTTTTGTGCCCAGCCCTCTACTTCTTGGATCTCTCTGCCCACAGATGATCTCATTAAATTGATCGCTCAGTGGGCGAGGAAGATGCCTGACTCCATCGAGCTGATCCTCAAGAGGCCTGATTGTATCCTGCTACCCCCTTGTATCCTGCTACCCCCTAAGGACGAGCCACGCTGCTCCAAAAGGTATACTTGTTGACGCCATGGTGATAGAGGAGTCTAGGACTTTGGATAGCTGTTTATGCTTCAGCTCTTCGGTCCTTGAATTATATGGCACACTTCACAAGATTACAGAGGGATCTGATTAAGGAGCTCTCTGATAGCCTCTCAGGAGCAGTGGCTGAAGGGGTTTGAGACAAAGTTTCCACTCAGCTGGCAGCCCTTGATGCGATTTCTAACTCGTCCATCAGGCTAATTGCTCATGCAGCTGAAGGGATGTTTAGAGCAGTGGGTTCAGGCATAGCCATTAGAAGGCACTCTTGTATGTGCTTGTGTGACTTTGCAGAGCCATTTAAAGTGTCATATGTCAACGCTCCACTTGACGCATCTACCCTTTTTAGTCCCAAGTTTAAAGACACTTTAGCTAGATGTGAAAAAGATGGCATGACTCTTTCTGCCGTAGGCATACATTTCTCCACTCCTCAGAGGCCTTACTCCAGGAACCAGAGAAGTGGGAGACTATGATTTAAAAAATCCAAAGGGCCTTTCCAGGATTCACGCGGCAAAGACTTTCCCTATGGCAGAGAGGGAAGCATGAAAGACCCAGAGACAGAAATGGACCACAAAACCAGGGGTCCTGAGAATCTTTCTCTAGTACTTCCTATCAGTACCCCTGAACAGGGGCTCGATTGCCCTCCTCTGGAGGCAGTCGGAGGATGACTTTCTCTCCACCAGTCTGCATGGCAAATATTAACTACGGACAAATGGGTGCAGGGAATAATATCCAGAGGTTACAAAATTCCACTGTCTTTACCCCCCCAATAACCCAGAAAAGAATCCCAGACGTTTCACCCAGTCACAGAGAAGCAGCAGTCCCAGAAATTTAAAAACTGCTAGACAAAAGAGTCATCCAAAAAGTCCAGCCAGACCAAACAGGATCCGTGTTTTACTCAAGGTGATTTTTAGTGCCCAAAAAACGGGACGAGAGACCCATTTTGGATCTCAAGCCAGTTCAACAAGGCAGTTCAACAAATCAAATTCTGGATAGTCTTAGTACAGTCGATATTTCTGCTCTTGGAACAAGGCAACTGGATGTGCTCTATAGACCTCCAGGATGAGTGTTACCATATAAAAACGGACAAACGCTCCAGGAGTTTTCTGCACTTACGGCTGGAAGCCAGTCATTTCCAATTCAGAGCACTGCCCTTTGGACTCACCACAGCCCCCAGGGTGTTCACCAAATGCATGGCAGTGGTAGCAGCTCATCTCAGACTGTAAGATTTGAGTTATTCCATACCTTGACAACTGGCTCCTTACCGCTACCACCAGGCGTCAGAATGGGCAAGAGATTATACTCTACACCTCTGTACATCTCTAGGTATAATGATACATTTTGAAAAGACAAGCTTATAACCTTCTCAGCAATGAGAATTCATCAGAGCCCATTTAGATACTGTTACAGGAGTTGCTTCACTTCCTCCAGAAAGACTATAACGAATCAGATCCCATGTCAGACAAATTCTGTGAAAAGAGTTCCAGTAAGACTAGTCCTGAAAGAATTAGGCTCGATGGCAGCATCAGTCACTCTTGTCCCTTTAACAAGATATCACATGTGAATCTTGCAATGGTTAATTGCTTCCCAATGTTCTCTGATACACCAGCCTATGTCTGTCGTGATCGTAATTACCAATTGCTGCAAACAGGATTTTATGTGGTGACTCAACTCCGATCAGATTCTCTTGGGATGACCTTTCTTTCTTCCCAAGCCATAGTGACCACTGATGCTTCCCAGATGGGGGAAGACATTATCTGAGCAGGACAGTCCAAGGCACATGGTCCCAACTGGAGGCCAACTTGCACATCAGTGTTCTAGAGATGAGGGCAGTGCTGTTAGCTTTGTAAGCATTCCAGGATGATGCCCTTCCTCTATGGACAGTAGCAATTCAACTGGACAACATGTCAGTAATCTCATACATCAACAAACGAGGGGGGAACCAAATCTTACCCAGTGTGTCGAGAAACCCATGGGTGATTTCTTCCAACTGCTTTCTCACAGCAATGCACATCCCAGGGCGCTCCAGCTTGATAGCAGACAAGCTGAGCAGAACTATTCTCATCCCTCATGAGTGGTCTCTCAATCCTCTAGTGGCAAACAAGATTTTTCATCACTGGGGCCAACTTTGATGCAATCTTTTTGCCTCTCCCCTGAACAAGTGTAGAAGTTATTTTGTCCTAATCCCTCCTCGGGGCGATTCACTCTGAGACGCTCTTCGCCACAATTGGCCCCCTGGTCTTCTCTACACCTTTCTGCCAACTCCTCTGATATCTCAGTTCCTAAAGAAAGCCAAGAGGATGGAAAACAAAATAGTCCTCATTGCTCCATTTTGGCCTCAACATGTTTTTTTCTTCCTCTGACCTCATCTTCTTCAGAAACCATGGATTCTGGACCCAACTCCAGATCTGTTGTCTCATCCAGAGGGCATGGATCGTCTGAGCATCCAACATCTCAAGTTCACTGGGTGGCTTCTCCAATGTCCATGATTGCCAGGCATCCTCTCCTTTCCTCTCTTGTCCAACAAATTGTTGTGGCTCATCACAAACCTTCAACTAGGAAAGTTTATCAAAGTAAATGAAAAAAATGTATGAACTGAGCCCTGGACAACGAACTTGACCCTTGTACGAGCCCTGCTCATAAGGTTTTGGATTTTTTAGTTAGCTCTTTTCCAGCATCAGCATATGCCTCCCAAGAAGCTCTCTGACTATAAAAGGTGTCCTGTGATTTTTTTCAGCTATTAGCCACATAATGCTCCTAGAAAGCTGGAGCAGAACATTCACCAATATCTTTAAAAAAGAATGCAGCAGCATTCACAGCCCCTAGAGAAGAAAATACCGCTGTTACAGTGCATTAATAAGGAACTTGCTGTTGGGCTGTTGAAGTCCAGGCAAATGTGGGGATGCCTTTTCACCCCCCCCCCCCATTCAGAATTTGACAATATATGCATTTGACAGTTAAGGTTGCTGTTGGGTGCCCCCTGAGTTTTACAGGAATGTTTGCAATAATCCTGCCTCCATTCAATCCAGTTTGAAAACATGGTCATCTTCAGAAGACAAAAAAAAAAGTGAAGACTAGCAGAAGTAGTTATGTTCTGCCTTCTTGTGCAGCTGGAAAAGGAACTCTATAGATCCATTTGAGGCAGCAGTTTCTGTTCTGATCAAATGCTTACTTTGGAAGGCAGCCCTCTTCATTTAGGTAGGAGGATTTTAGAGCTGAAGGCTGTAATGTGCAAAGGCACTTTGCACTATTCCACAGGAACACAATGTGACTGAGGACTATCCCCTCTTTCAACCCTAATGTAGTCTTACAGATTTCCCTAACCAGTTCATTCAACTACAGGTCACGTTTCCCAATCCAGAAAATTAAACTGAGAGGATTTTGTACCTCATAGATCTGCACAGGAAAGTCAGGTGTTACAAATAACTGATGATGATAGATGGACAGAGCAGTTGTTTGTCTTGTATCCCGGGGAAACAGGGCAGTCCAGTTTCTAAATGGCTAACTAAATGCATTTTATTCTACTGTGAGAGTCATAGGACGACTTTGCATGGGAATGTTAGGGTCCATTTTCCTAGACCAGCCACTACTACAGCCTTTTTTCAAGAATGTGTGTTTACTTACTGTTTGTGAGACTGCTATGCTTTCATCTAGCTGTACCTTTCTAAATTATTATAAACATCATATCCAGTTTGTTTGAGGGTGAAGGTTTGGAACAGCCATCCTGCAAGACCTTCTCTGAACACCATATCCCAAGAGACAGGCTGGTGGCTTGGTTAGCCCTGTTTTCAGCTTCCTTGTACACACTATGCAGCAGTAATGTGTGTGAAAAACAGCAAATTTGTGTGAGTACACTTACCATGGCAGTAAATGTTTGAGTAGGAGTACTGTTACAGTACTAGCATTCAAATGCCTTCCCCGTATGGTTTTTACCCATTCTGCTAGGGCAACCTAGGGGCCGAAAAGGATGTTTTCATGCACCTTTGTACTATCCCTTTTCAGTCCTTTGCTCTGCTTCAAAGGGCCAGATTCCTTGTGAGGGTTTATAAACCCATAATCCATGAGTGGAATTACTCCAGGGTTGCAGTTGGGACTCTCCACTTGAAACCTATAGCTACTGTATTCTTCCTTTTTTTACTTGGCTTAAAAGAAAAAAAACTGAATCTTATTTCCTTTTAAGGGCATATCCCCAAAGACTTTGCTGGCAAAAAAAGAACCAGCCAGTGAAGGCATGGGCTTAACTGACCCTTTTATCTGGTGCAAATGTATGTGTTCCTGCATTGAAGAAGAGCCAAACCATGCTGTAATTTCTTGGACTTGGGTCGGCCTAGTAGACCTCTATCTGTGACCAGTTCTCCATCCCATGAATATGGCTGCAGCTATAATCCTATGTGGACATCTGGTGTTTGTGTGTGTACTCGTATGAATGTGCTTTTGTCACACTCTTACCAAAGCAGTCTAGCTCCTAGTTAAATAGCACTTGCATTTCAAATCTGAGATCCTTAAGGTGTCCTGACTGAAATCGCTGTTACAGTATTCCTAACCCATGGGT
Source organism: Protopterus annectens (assembly GCF_019279795.1). Lineage (NCBI taxonomy): Eukaryota > Metazoa > Chordata > Ceratodontiformes > Protopteridae > Protopterus > Protopterus annectens. The sequence goes on from NC_056733.1 coordinate 539,169,927, forward strand.
TATCATTGCTGATGTCTGGCTGGGGTACCAAAGTTTTACCTTCCCATGATCATGCATCTGACATATGACCTCAGCTGTCAAGTGGAGGTGTACATAGAAGGACATACAAGCATAATTCCGAAGACTCGCTACCAGCCCAAACACAAGTCCCATATCCGTTGGACTGATTGTCATTTGGTCATTGGTACTATTGCTTCAAATTATCAGATAATTGCCCTGCTGGGGAACCTTCCTTGACCTTTTTTTAAAACTGTTTTGCCTTATCAGTGTTGGATGTCAGCCAGGTAGGGTAACTGTGAGCAAATCCTGTGCAAAGACTTGCATACCCAGTGTCTTGTTCACTCAGGAGTGAAACACTAGTAAAGACCTGTTCCATTTGCCTATCTTTTGTACTTAAGACCTTGCGGTTCCATTTGTCTTCGCTCAAATTTTGGTTACTCGCAGTTTGAAATGCTTGGTCCACTCCAAGATGTTGGATTTCACTTCCCCAGATGTACCTTAACCCCTTAATAAGAAGCCTAAAAATCTTAGGCTGGAGAATCGTGTTGGCATTTTGATTCCAGCATACCCACTGAGGTTTTGGAACCCATGGTACGTCTGACTCCACCTCAGATGCCCTCTACTGAGACCTTGCTGGAGGCTGGTTTAGCATCAGAGGACCTTATGACTGAGGAATGCATGGAGGGAATTGAACCATGAATTACCTTGGAGAGTCTAGAGGGCATCCCTCAGATACTCGCTAGGGAAGAGAACCTAGGTAAACTTAGAGGTATGTCTAGGATCTGAACCACCATGATGTTCATCGTGCATACAGCTGCAGTAATCACATATGGGTTCTCTGCCGTCAGGCGGGTCCTCGGTCGGCCGAATTCCAAAGTCTAGGTCCGGCGTCGGTTGTCGTCGCTTTCTTTCCTGACATCAGTGCGACAGGGGTATATAAGACACAGCCGACGCCATATTCTTCAGTCTTTTTTGACGCGTGGTGCCCGAAGCAGAAGCAGTTCGCAAGTGCCGGTCGGCCAGCTCCTGAAATTACGAATAATTGGAAACCGAAGTCTTCTTTAAAGCTAAGTACCTGCTGAAACTTTTCTTGCCTCAGACCGATGTCAGACAAAGTTAACAATTGTATTTCTTGTGGGAAGCAAATACCGGATAAGGATTTCCATTCCCTCTGCATACCTTGTTTAGGCCCAGACCACGACGTCTCGGCCTGCCGCTTTTGTGCTACTTTCAATAAACGCACTATTAAGCGTCGGGCGGAGTTCGCCCAGCACTTTTTTGGTAAAACCTTTGATTATAAAATGTCGTCGGATACTCCGACTACCGTTTTGTCCAAAAAACGCAAGGACAAAGACCGACACGATGCCAAAACCGGCTACACGTGGACCGGTTCTCAGTGAGGCGCCTACGCAGCTCCTGACTACCGACGACACTTCTTTGGCGGTGTCCTCTGTACCCGAGACCGCCGGTTCCTCGGCCCATACTCAGACTACAACCACCGAAGCCACTGTGTGTGTTGAGCCTCCTAATGTGGATAGGTCTACTTCCACCCAAGGTGTTTTTAGACCGTCATCCTCCTTCTCCATTAAGGCCTTTACTAAGTCCAAATCAGCCATGCATCCCAAGAGGCCTGTTGCACAGGGACCATCTCCAGGCCCCATGCCTAAAAAGCAGATGCTAAAAATGGCTGAGGATTTAATTACTCTTATCAGGGGTTCCCAGCCCCCTCCAGACAAGAGACCCCGAGTGGAGGAAGCTTCTCCCTCTTCTGACCAGGACTCCATTCTTTCAGAACATTCTGATGAAGAGGAACACTCGTACTCCCCTTTTGAAGATTCGGATGCTGAGCAGTCCATTCCTTCTGTATCTCCCCCAGAGGATTTCTCTTTTAGGGAAACCTTGCACACCTTGATGGAACACTTCCATAGGGAAGGCCAAGACTTTTCTGATTCCAAGAAAAGACTTAGGGAATTTCTTTTGATGTCCTTCAAGGATGCATCTGCAGTCCTTACAAATGGGTAGTCCTGTCGTCAGGCAGCCCTTCGGTCGGCCGGATTCCAAAGTCTGGGTCTGGCTTCGCTGTGTCGCGCTTCACCCCACGCCATAGCTGCAGTTCTTCGGGTATAAAGGCATCAGCGGCGCCATTTTCCTCAGTCTTTCAAGCAGAAGCTGTTCGCCTGACGGTCGGTCAGAACCAGAGATTACTACTACCGAATACTGTCAGAAAAAGTGAATAACTGTTTAACTTGACTTACTGCTTACCTTGTTTAGGCCCAGACCCAGCTTGTGTAGCCTGTGCTTCTGATTTTGCTTATATCATGCCGCCGGATCCACAAATAACCAAAAACTCGTCGCGTCCGCTTTTTCGTCAAAACCGCCGCTGAAACCGAGCAAGTGTTCTTCCCAGGCCTCTTCTAACCTGGTGGAAATCCAACCCTCCTGCAGCCATGTCTATAAAGGCCTTTGCCAGGGCTAAAGCAGTGCCTGTCAAGCCCCACAGGCCCAGCACCAGTTCCCATATGCTTTGGCTGAGGATCTCAATCCCAGCCTCATCCAGACAGGACCTCTCATCCACCTCCAGAGAAGAGGCCTAGAGCAGAGCCCCAGAGCCAGTATCCACAGATGATTCCTCTGATGACTCAGAACATACAGACCCTCCTGAGGCTCCTTATTCCCTTACTTAAGACTCTGATGATGAAGAGTCCATTCCTTCAGCCTCTCCACCTGAGGAATTTTCCTTTGGGGAAACCTTGCATGCTATGAGGGAACAATTTCAGTGGCAGGGCCAAGATTTCTCAGACTCCAGAAAAGGCTTAGAACCTTTCTACATTTGCCACAGCATAGGCCTTTAGCTATACCTCCAGTTCTTTCTGTTGTAGATGATGCATTTAATGATGCTTGCACTGCTCCTGATTCATTACCTCCGCCCGGACACTCATCACCATTTATACAAGGCTCCTTTTGCAGATCCAGAGACTATCTCCCAGGGCCCTAAAGCTGTAGCAACTACATCTACTAAAACCCTCCAGAGATGGGGTAAAAGTTTACACTTCTGCTACTTTGTCAGCTAGGGCTTTGAACTGCCAATTTCATATGATTCAATATCAAGAGTTTATGCTAGACCAGTTAACTAAAAGCTGTCCTCTGAAGAATCTTTTAGATAAGAAATATGTTCAGGAAATGGTACATAACATACAGCAGGTTAGTAACCATTCTTTAAAATGTGGCTATGATGCACTGGAGGCTTCCTTTAGATCAGCCATGACTGTCACAGTTATCAGGAGAGACATGCATGGTTGAAAGAGCAGGCATTACCAGACCATGTCAAATCAAAGCTTTTAGATGCACCCATGGACAAAGTCAATTTATTCTGCACAGCAGGTACTAAAAAAGATGGAAGAAATCTGTACAAACAGTGAAAGATTTCTTACAGGTTCAACCTCCAAGGTTTAGCAGGAACTGGCCCTCCAAGAATTGGTCCTTCTCTAAGACACAAAGAGGCAGGAATAGGCGCTCAAGAGGCAGAAACCAATCCAGGGGTGCCTACAGGGACGCCAGTGGCAGGGTAACAACCAGCGAGGCACAGACGCAGCCACCACCACTACAACAACACAATCACAGTGTGGCACCGCTACCAGGGAACAACTGGAAGCACCAAAGCTAACCTTATTTTCAAAGAACTGGCATTGCATCACAAGGGAAAAATGGATTTTGCAGACTATAGACCAAGGTTACAGGTTCCATTTCCATACTCTACCAGGAAAGAGAGGAATGCCAAACCTACCACCTACTCAAAGGGCAGAAGCTCTAAAGCAAATATCTCAATTATTAAGAATGAGAGCTGTGGAAAAGGTACCATCTATGGAACAAGGAAAGGGATTTTACTCCAGACTCTTCCTGGTACCAAGAAAAGAGAGCAAATGCAGGCCCATTCTCGACCTGTCCGCTTTAAACACATTCCTCATTGTTCCAAAATTCAAAATGCTGACCCTACAGCAGCTTCTTCCCATGCTTGGCAAGGAGTCTTGGCTGGTAACTCTAGATCTCAAGGAGGCATACCTGCAAAATTGCAGAAGATACCTCAGATTTCTTGCAGGATCAGAGCATTATCAATTCTCAGCATTGCCCTTTGGCTTATCAATGCCTGGCATCAGTAATTGCTCATTGCAGACTTCAGGGAATTCAAATTTACCCTACCTGGACGACTGCCTGATACAACAGCAAAAGCAAGCTAACAGAAGACTTAAAAGGGTCATTTTCCTGCTGCAAGCCCTGGGATATACAGTCAATATAAAAAAGTCAAGGCTGATTCCATCCCAAAGAATAACCTTTCTGGGTGCAGAACTGGACACATCAAAACAAATGGCATTCCTAACTGCAGAAAAGAAAGAGCAACTACCTCTCTACTTCTTGGCATTAACAAAGCAGAACCATCTAACTGCAAGAAAAGTACTGCAAGCCCTAGGCTTCATGGCATCCTGCATAATTCTGGTCCCTCATGCCAGACTGCATATGAGAAAGCTACAGTGGTACCTAAAGAATTTGTGGTCTCAACACAAGCACAGCCTAGAAACCAAAATTCCAATAATCCCATGCCTGAAGCAAGATTTCCTATGGTGGGCTCAGGCCTGTCAATCAAACACAGGATTGCCCTTCTGCAACAGTCAACCAAGCCAAACCATCACGACAGATGCCTCAGACCTCGGTTGGGGCACACATGCTGGACAAGTGCATACAAGGCTTATGGACTCAAGACCAGCGCACATAAATCTAAAGGAAATGCTGGCAGTAAAATTGGCAATCCAGTCATTCAGACCATTTCTCCAAGAAGGTCAGTTGATGATAAGGACAGACAACACCACAGTTATGTGGTACATCAACAAACAGGGAGGCACACATTCATACCTAGCACTGGACCTATGGGATGTGGCTCTGAGCTACAACATTCAGTTACAAGCAATTTTAAAAGAAAACATTCTAGCAGACATATTAAGCAGAACTACCACGGATGAATGGATGCTGCATCCGGACATCTTCAAAATCATCAGAAGAGAATGGGGATTACCACAAATAGACTTATTTGCATCCCCACTCAATCACCAGCTAAAGAAATTCTGCACAAGGGTACCACCCACTTGCTTGGAAGGTGGACTCCCTATCTTTCAGTTGGGAAAACCTGACAGCAACCACTTCCTTTGATGCACAAGGTGCTTTTGAAGATCAAAGAGGAACGTCCAAGGATCATTCTGATAGCTCCAGACTGGCCAAGGCAACATTGGTACCCATTGCTGAGGAGCATGTCAACAAATATGGTTGATCCCATTGCTGTTAACACAGAACAACTACAACATCCTGCATCCAAACGTGAAAACTCTGCAACTAACTGCCTGGAACATTACATAAGAACAATTAACCCAAATTTATCCCAAAGGGTTAAAGACATAATCCTTGAGGCCTTCAACAAGAAAGAATTATGCAGCAAAATGAGAAGATGTGGCACTGGTAAACATAGCCAACATCCTGGAGTACTTGGCAGAGCTCTTCCATACAGGCCTGTCCTATTCTTCCATCAAGATACATGCATTAGCTATTTCAGCAGAATACAGCTTGGATCCACCTGTCTTCTCACATCCTCTGCTCAGGCAGTTTCTGAGAAGAATTAAAAATGTAAAACCTCCCAGGAAACCACCATTGCCAGCATGGGACTTGAACTTTGTGCTAGAAAAATTGACACTTCCCCAGCAGCAACAGCAGAATTACAATACTTATCCTGGAAGACTGCTTTCCTGCTGGCAATCACCTCAGCAAGAAGGGTCTCTGAACTACAGGCATTAATGGCAGTGCAACCCTTCCTGATCTTCCATCAAGATAGAGTGTCCATGAGAACAAATCCTACATTTATGCCTAAGGTGGTATCCAGAGTGTCTTTAAATCAGGCTATCCACCTACCTACATTCTTCCCCAACCCACAGAACAGGGAGAAAGACTGTTGCATACCTTGGATGTACATAGACAATTACGCTACTACCTGGACAGGACCAAGTCCAATAGAAAACCTGACCAGCTTCTGGTAGCATATGCAACAGGAAAGGAAGGAAAACCAATTTCAAAACAGACAATCTCAAAATGGATAGGAAATTGCATTAGATTTTGTTACTCCTACCATGGAAAGAAAACTCCAGAGAACATCAGGCCTCACTCCACTAGGGCTACAGCCACTACCACAGCTTGTGGCTACCAAGGACATTATAGACGCTGCTACTTTCACCTCAGTATTTACATTTTCCAAGCATTACAATTTATCTTTATACTCTAGATCACTGCTGTTTTGCAAGGGATCCTATCTACACCAAAATTTCTCCTTTTTTCCTCCTCCCCTAGTTTAGCTATGGTATTCTACCCATTTGTAAGGACTGCAGATGCATCCTTGAAGGACATAGTACAGTTTTTTACCTACCATAAATGTAGATGTCCGATAGGAATGCATCTGCAGTCAGACCCACCTTCCCTCTGTGGTACTTATTTGCCATCCTTCAGCTAGCTTCGCGGGGATCTATTATGGTGTATTTGTTTGTATATATGTACATACATGCTTATTTTATGTGTTTGCTCTCTACTATTTGGAAACATTGGCATTTATCCAAATTTAGCCATCCAAGAGGGCACCTGGCATCTGGGGCAAGAAACACTGAGGAAAATAGACCCAGACTTTGCAGGACTACCCATTTGTAAGGACTGCAGATGCATTCCTATCGGACATCTACATTTATGGTAGGTACAAAACTGTACTTTACCTCAACACAGACCTCTAGCGATACCTCCTGTCTTGGACATACTTGATGATGTTTACTCGGAGGCTTGCCTAAATCCGGATTCCCTGCCTCCTGCCCCAGTCAAGCCTGATAGGTACTACAGAGTTCCTAACTCTCACCAGTTTCTCTACAAGAGCCATAATGCTGACCCTGAAACCATTTCTCAAGGCCCCAAGGGAATGAAGGCCTCTACTGCTACGAATCCACTACCTTCCAAAAGAGAGTCTAGATCCTTAGAAAGGTGGGGAAAAAAGGTATATACCTCGGCCACCCTAGCCATGAGGGCCTTAAATTGTCAGTTCCATATGCTTAAATATCAGCAGTTTCTGTTATCACAATTAAGAAATAAAATTTCTCAACCTGAACAACCAGATTTGAAGGAGTTGCAGGATATGATGCATAGTGCAGAACAAGTGGGTAAACACACCTTACAATGTGGCTATGATGCTCTAGAGGCCTCAAGTAGAGCTGCTGTGACAGGATCAGTCATTCGTAGACATGCCTGGCTTAGAGAACAAACCTTGCCTGACCATGTTAAAGCTAAGCTACTAGATGCTCCTTTACAAAAGGATGTACTATTTGGTACTAATGCTGAGGAGATACTACGGAAAATGGAAGAAAAAGCTAAATCTATGCAAACTTTCAAAGCTTTTCTACAAGTTCAACCACCACGTTTTAGCAGAAATTGGCCTGCAAAGAACTGGTCCTTTCTAGCCATGGACAAGCCACAAAGAGGAAGATACAGGCGCACAAGGGGTAGAGGACAACCTCAAGGATCATATAGAGGCAGACAGTGGCAAACTCCAGCACCAAGAGGTGGCGAAGACAGTGCACAGCAATACATGAAACAAACCCAATGACTTCCCCCTTTCCATGCCAAGCAGGTCTCAGCTGGCAGCACCCTTGGGAGGAAAGCTGGCATTATTTACAAGAAATTGGCATATTATCACAACAGACAAATGGATCCTGGACATTATAAACAGAGGCTACAGATTTCACTTTCACACTCTTCCAAAAATGAGAGGCATGCCGAACCTGCCACACAATCAAAGGGCAGAGGCTCAAATACAAATTTCAAAGCTTATGGCCATGAAAGCTATTCAAGAGGTACCTACTCACGAAACAAGGTCAAGGTTTTTATTCCAGACTTTTCCTGGTACCAAGGAAAGAAACCGACTGGAGACCCATTTTGGACTTATCCATCCTAAACACATTTCTGCTCGTACCAAAATTCAAGATGCTCACATTACAGCAGCTTCTTCCCATGCTGGGCAAGGAGTTTTGGCTGGTAACACTGGACCTCAAGGAGGCATACCTGCATGTCCCAATCAGACAAAGTTGCAGAAGATACCTCAGATTTCTTGCAGGTTCAATCCACTATCAATTCTCTGCATTGCCCTTTGGCTTATCTACTGCGCTCGAAATGCCTGGCATCAGTAATTGCCTACTGCAGACTTCAAGGGATACAAATTTACCCGTATCTGGACGACTGCCTGATCCAAGCGGACAACAAGCACCTACTTCTGGAACATCTGGCTTATGTAACACGGTTATTGAATTCTCTGGGATACACAGTCAACAAGGAAAAATCCAGGTTAACACTATCTCAGAAAATAACTTTCCTGGGTGCCAACTTGGACACAAACACCCAGATGGCTTATCTTACGCCAGAAAAACAAGGGCAACTAACTCATTACTTCAAAATACTAGCAAATTGTACCAGGCTCACTGCAAGGAAAATCCTGCAGGCTCTGGGCTTCATGGCATCTTGCATTCTTCTAATCCCATGTGCAAAGTTGCATATGAGGAAACTTCAATGGTTCCTAAAAACCTATGGTCTCAACACAGCCACAGTTTGGAAACAATAATACCAATAATTCCATGTTTGCAAAAGGAATTTCTATGGTGGTCCCAAGCATGCCAAACAAACACAGGTCTTCCATTCTGCAAGCCTCAAGCAAAATAAGTCATCACAACAGACGCCTCAGACTACGCCTGGGGGGTGCACATGACAGACAGGTGCATTCAGGGCAAATGGTCCCAAAAGGAAAAGCACCTTCACATCAATCAAAAAGAAATGCTAGCAGTGATAAATGCAATTACAATTTTCAAGGATCTCCTGCATCCAGGGCAGTTATTGATAAGAACAGACAACACCACAGTAATGTGGTATATAAACAAACAAGGTGGAGCACATTCATACCCCCTGTGCAGGCTAGCCATGTCGCTTTGGAACTTGGCTCTGCAATGGCAAATCGAACTTCAAGCACAGTACCTGCCAGGATTGGAAAACACGCTGGCAGACAATCTAAGCAGAAATATGACAGATCCACACGAATGGAAGTTACATCCTCAAGTGTTTACAAAGATAATCCAAGCGTGGGGAAGACCAGACGTAGATCTCTTCGCCTCCCACAGGAACCATCAATTGGAAAAGTTCTGTTCAAGGACCTTTCATACAAAGGCATGGAGAGTGGACGCCCTTTCTTTCAATTGGGCAACATGGACAGTTTACGCTTTCCCACCTTTGCCTCTTCTGCCCAAGGTGCTCTTGAAAGCAAGAGCAGACAGACCGAAGATGATACTGATTGCTCCAGACTGGCCAAGACAACACTGGTACACACTCCTGAGGAGCCTAACACATACTCCTCCCTGGACCCTACCTGTAATGCCTCTTCTACTGACTCAGCACAACTACAAAACTCTTCACAGTCAGCTGAAAACTCTCAATCTGGCTGCATGGAAAATTCCTTAACACCACAACAGACTCTACTCCCCAAAGAGGTGCAGGATGTCATTTTGGAGGCCAGAAGACCATCTACTAGAAAGGCTTACTCCGCAAAGTGGAAACGTTTTTGCACTTGGAATGAGAAAAAAGGCCAGGATCCTAGAAAACTGAATTTGCCTCAGATATTACAGTATCTAGCTGAGCTGTTGAACAGTGGACTTTCATTTTCCTCCATCAAAATTCATGCCTCAGCCATTTCTGCAGAATACAACACTGATCCACCCTTATTCTCTCACCCACTTTTAAGACAGTTCCTCAGAGGAGCTAAGAATATAAGACCTCCAAGGAAACAACCAATAACAGCCTGGGATCTTAACTACATTCTAGAAAAATTAACATTACCTCCCTTTGAACCAGCTGCCTCTACAGATTTGCAATATTTGTCCTGGAAAACAGCCTTCCTTCTGGCCATTACCTCAGCTCGTAGGGTTTTGGAACTACAAGCCCTCATAGCTGTGCAGCCCTTTCTCATCTTCCATCAGGACAGGGTTTCCCTACAAACCAACCCTTCATTTATGCCTAAGGTGCTATCCAGGGTAGCTTTAAATCAGGCCATACACTTACCTACCTTTTACCCCAATCCTCAAAACAAAGGGGAAAGGCTGCTACATTCCTTAGACATCCATAGACAGCTACGTTACTATCTGGACAGAACACAGCCCTTCAGAAAATCAGAACAACTTTTTGTGTCCTATGCTGTAGGAGCTCAAGGGAAGCCAATTTCCAAACAGACAATTTCAAAATGGATAAGGCCATTGCATACGGTTTTGTTACTCCTTTCATGGCAAACCTGTGCCTACAGGCATCAGATCCCACTCCACTAGGGCCACAGCTACCTCTACAGCCTTCCTCAGAGGAGTCCCTACCAAGGATATTTTGGAGGCAGCCACTTGGAGTTCTGTGCATACCTTCACAAAACACTACCACCTGCCTTTATATTCCAAAACTAGAGCAGGCTTTGCCTCTGCTGTGTTGCAGGGCATTCTGGCTGCTCTCAGTTCTACCTAGTGCCTACCACCCTGTGCGTAGCTTTGGGATTCTACCCATATAGATTACTGCAGCTGTATGCACGATGAACATAGTACAGTTTTGTACCTACCATAAATGTAGATGTTCGAGTGCTAATACAGCTGCAGTACAGGTTTCCCTCCCTCCTTCCCCTCTTGGTAAAAGCCCAGTGGTTAACACCTCCTCATACAACCTAATTTGGGTTATCCTGCTATGGTGTATTTGCTTGCAACTACTGATTTTTGATTATATTGCATTGCTTGACTATATTTATATATATAATTTATGTATTGCCTTCCTTCTGGGGGCACCTGACATCTGGGGCAAGAAAGACTGAAGAATATGGCGTCGGCTGTGTCTTATATACCCCTGTCGCACTGACATCAGGAAAGAAAGCGACGACAACCGACGCCAGACCTAGACTTTGGAATTCGGCCGACCGAGGACCCGCCTGACGGCAGAGAACCCATATGTGATTACTGCAGCTGTATTAGCACTCGAACATCTACATTTATGGTAGGTACAAAACTGTACTTTTGGTCAGGCAGATGTCGCACCAAAAAAAAAAAAAAAAGCCACAAAAATAAGCATGTAGCTTCTCCAGGAATGTGTAGACTTTTTCCCAGGATCTGTTGTAGGCCATTTTAGCCCTGAAGCCTCCTTCCTTTTCTTCCCATCCCCCCTCCTCAAAAGACTGTGGTCTCATCTTCCTCTCAAACTGAGGAAGTTTCTGATTCTGACCATTCCCTGGCCTACTTCTTTCATATTCACTCTCCTGGACAAGTCCCTTCTGATTATGACTCCATTTCACTGACTCTTCTGTGGGAGAGCCCTCTTTTGGACAGACAATTTTAAATATGATGAAGCACTTTTGGTGGGAGTCTAGTCAAATCACAGGGGTTCCAAAAAGGTACTGTAACTTCTTGAAACTGGGTACTCTGTCCCTTCCCCAGTTCCTCCTGTTCTTGAGGCTTTATTAGATGCTTTTCATTCTACTTCAGCTGCCCCAAACCTGCAGCGTCTTGCCCCCCAAAAGCCAGAACGGGTCTATAAGGTTCCTGATCATCTTAACTTCATGTTTAAAGTCACTGTGGCAGACCTCTCTGCATTGTCTCTGTCTTCTGATTAACCTTGAAATCCCTTTCCAAATGCCAGTGCCCTCCCTTCTGACAGAGATGTCAAGGCTATGGATAGGTGGTGAGAAAAGGTTTTTACTTCCTCTACCTTGACATTCAAGGGTATTAATTACCAAATCCAGATGACCAAGTATATGATATCTCTTCTAAACTCCTTTCACAAGGTTGTGGTGGATCCAAAGGAAACTGAACCTAAACATCAAATGCTGTCCTTACTTAATCAGGCTACCCAATTAGCCTGACTAAGCATTGAATGCAGTTATGATGCTGTAGAGGCTTGTTCAGGACAGCTGCCACTGGCTGTAATCTGCAGGTATGCATTGTTGCACAATCTATCTCTGGCTAAAGACTTTAAAGCAAAAATTATGGATTCTCCTTTTCAAAACCCTTCAGGAACAGAGAAAAACCTGGGAAGGACTGCCAACAGTTTCTGTTAACTTCTGTACCTAGTTACCAGAGGAATTATTCAACTATACCTATCTCTCTTGCCAGAAGGGATCCTAGATGTCGTCAGAAACAGAGGAAGGCTCCCAGGGGGAAGTTCCAGAAAAAACACAGAGGGAGTCCTCTTCCATGAGGTCTCCCTTTTGGGAAAAATCTCTGTGGCTACTTACAAACTCCCCCCGCCCTTCAGCTATGCCTGCCTGTCTTAAAAAGGCTCATCCAATCATTTTACCACCTGGGAAAAGATTACCACAGATCAGTGGGTTCTTTTATATTATAAAAAGGGCTATGCCATGTCTTGGATAGTGATGCCACCACTAAATGGCATACCTCTCCCCCTTCCCACAACCAGATCTATCTACTTCTACTTATTCTGCAAGAATTACAAACTTGATGCACAATAGAACTGGGGTTCAAAGAATTTTTTGGGGAAGGGGCTTTGCTGCAGACTCTTCCTAGTGCCAAGAAAAGAAGGGTAGAGAAGACCCATACTAGATCCTTCAATACTAAACTCTTGAGGGTGCGAGCCTTCAGAATGCCGTCACTACACACACTTGTTTTTCATACTGCTTCAGGCTTTTTTGGTATCACTTGATCTGAAAGATGCCTATCCTCTTACAACAATTCACCCCCCTTGCAGGAGGTTCCCCAGGTTTTATTCAATCTGATCTCACTTTCAGTTCACTGCTTTGCCTTCTGTGATCTCCACAGCCCCAAGAGTTTTCACAAAGTGTCTGGCACCAGTGATTATTGAACCCAGGGACTCCAGATTTTTCCTTAGTTAGATGATCTGTTAATCCAAGCTACCTTGCCACCGATTCTTCTAGGTCACCTCCAGTTCACCCTCAATTTCCTATTACATTTGGGGTTCACTGTCAGCTATAAGTCATGCTCTCTATAACCAGATTAGGACCTGGCTTTCCTGGGCTGTAGGCTTGATGCAAAAATGTTGCATGCCTACCTTCCTCAGAAAAAAGTGCAGAACCTTCACAGCCTAGCCTTCCTCAGCCATTGCTCAGCCAGGGGGATCTTAAGGGTGCTGGGATTCATGGCAGCTACTATCCCAGTATTTCCTTTAGCAAAACTGCATATAAGGAAAATCTAATGATACCTGTAAACAGTGTGGTCTCAGCACTCTCACCTTTTAGATACAGTGATTCCTCCAGTACCCTGTTTCAGAAGAGAATTTTTAAGGTGGAAGGACCAGGCCTCCCCTTCACTCCTCTAACCTCTTTTCAGGAAATGTGCACACATGTCTTGGATGAGGCATGGGGAATCTGAACAGGGAACCCACTGGAGTACAGGGCAGGTGGCAGCCAAAACAGTTAAGAGCACATTAGCTTGAAGGAGATGAGGGCCCTCATCCAAGCTCTTCCAGTTTTCTTTCATGCCTGGAAACCAGGTCCACTGCCAGTGTTCACAGATAACACAACTGGCATTTGGTACAGATGGAACAAGGGGGAACCAGATCATACCAGCTCTACAGATTGGTATAGAGAGCCTGGGATCTTGCCACCCTGAAAAGCATGTTGCTAATAGCCATATACATCATATTTTAAGACAGTGTATTGGCAGATGCATTTAGCAGGACCTTGGAGGACCCTCATGAATAGACCCTGAACAAACAGGTTTTCCTGGAGGTCTGTATCACATTGTCAGACTCTTAAAAGTTTGATCGTCATATGGTCAACACCATATGATCGAACATTTAAAAGTTTGAACGTTTCAACGGAGATCTCCGTAAAGTGCGGAATGAGAAGATTTTCCTTTTCTGCACTGTAGTGCGATCTCAGAGTTGGTATATTTAAAGAGTGGGGGTGTAGTGGGCACAGCCCCCCACGTGGGGGGGGGTGCAGGGAGGCAGGTAGGTTTTTTGTTTGGTTTATTTTTTTTATTACATTTTTGAACTTTTAAATGTTCGATCATACGGTGTCAACCATATAACGTTCAAACTTTTAAAAGTTTGATTATGTAATATAGATGCTTCCTGGACATACTTCAACATTGGGGCACACCTCAGATAGACCTGTTTGCCTCAGGAAAACAACAGTCAGCTTCCCCTCTTCTGCACCAGGGGCCCTTCCCCTCAGCCAGGAGGACAGATGCTTTGTTATTTCAGTGGACAGGGAAAATCCTCTATGCCTTCCCTCCACTACCTCTCATTCAAAGAGTTCTTCTGAAGGACCAAAAAGAAAAAAAACAGAACTTTTGCTGGTGACCCCTTTTGGCCAAGACAGCAGTGGTTCCCTCTTCTTTTTCATCTAGCAAGGGACATATGCTGTAAGCTACCACTTGAAGTGATTTAATCTTTACTACAGCCCAACCTGTCATCCCTGAACCTAACCCTGTGGATGATAAGGTTCTATTTCCTTACAGGTTAAACTTCCCAGAAGGTGTAATTCAGATTCTTCAAGAAGTTAGGAGACCCACCACTCGAAAATGCTACATAGCCGAATAAGAGATTTTTATTTTGGTGCCATAGGAATGAACATGACCCCAGCAGATGGAGGTATCTGCTATTTTAAAATATCTGTGTGAGTTCATGCATACAGGTGTGGTGTATTCTTCCATCAAAGCTCACCTGTCAGACATCTCTGCTTGTTTACTTCTCACTCTACCACTGACTAGATCTAAGGTCAAGCTATTCCGTAAAGGAGTTGCACATCTTAAACCACCAAGGAAGCCCATTAACCCTCCTTGGGACCTCAGCTTTGTGCTGGAAAAGCTTACCTTACCATACCTTCTTTTGAACCAATCGTATTAGGAAATCTCAAATTCTGCACTGGGAAAACTGTTTTTTCTAGCAGTCACTTCAGCTAGGAGAGTTTGAGTTTTAGACACTCCTGGTCATTCATCCATTTCTCCTCTTTCACAAGGACAGGGTGACCCTGAAGGCTAACTCTTCATACCCAAAGTACTGGAAGAGTTGTCTCTCAACTAGGCATAAACCTTCCTACTTTCTAAGATTATATCTGGGCAAAAACAAACTCATTCAAAAGTCTGAACAGCTGTTTGTCTCATCCAAGGATTCAAGACTGGGTTAAACCATATCTAAGCAAACCGTTGTAAGCTAGTTCTCTAAGGTAATCTCTTGTTGTTGTTTTCTACATGGCAAACCCTTGCCATTTTGCTCTTCTGCTCAATCTACCATGGCAGTGACATTTTCTGGGGCCTTTTACAAAGGGGTGGATAGCAGGGCTGTACTGGAAGCTGTCGTCTGGTTTTCTGTACACACCTTCACTAAACAGTACAGGATTGATGCCTTTTCAAAGCCTAGAGCTGCCTTTGCTAGGTCAGTCCTTTCTGGCCTCTTGGATAACTCTGCTGCTTATTAGCCAATCACCAGCTGGTTAAAGAGTATTGCAACAGTGATTTTAGTCAGAATATAGTACAGTTATGTAAGAACTTACCATAACATTAGATGTCCTACTGATCACTTTTTCAGTATTCCTTCCCATTCTCCTTCCCCTCTGTGCTTATTTCCCTCTGTGCTTATTTCTACTTACTCTGTCCTGTCTCTCTCTCTTCCTATCCTAGAAACAATACCGTAGCACAAGGAGGCTTTCTTACCACTTCACTCTTCACCCCTCCTAGCTAACCACTTCTTTTTGGGGCTCTTCAGGCCATTGTCTTGGAGGTGGTGTGAGGAATTATGCTCCTATGTCTGCCTATGGATTCACTTTACAAGCTCGAGATACTGAAATATCGAATTTCAGTATCGCGAGACTGTAAAGCCGAAAATCCATAACATTGAAATTCCCCATGCTCGAGATTCGTAATATTGAAACTCAAAATATCGAAATTCACGGTTTGCGAAAACCTTTGAGTGTATGTGCTCCAAAAACTACCTTCAAGTAATAATCCTGCTACAAATACTTCCCGTCACCATTAGACTTCCAAATATGTGCTCCAAACATTTCCCATAACCATTGGTCCTACAAGTATGTGCTGCACACATTTCCTGTCACCATTAGACCTTCAAAGACAGCAGCAATGAATACAAAAGTCACCGTTCAGTGACCGACAGACATCAGATGTATTCCTCACTGTATGAGCTGTAAACACTCCCCGTCACTATAAACACTCCACCGCCAGCACAAGTAATTAAAATCAGACAGTCTGTTGCTAGAAGAAGCTGTATGTCAGTGTAGCTATAGACAGTGTGCTGTACTTCTACAGAACACTAGTACTCAATGCACAAATGGTAATATACACGACTCAGACCTTCAGCACTCAAGCAATAGCTCTGTGGAAATCCACTGTGTCATATGATTCTTTATTGCTAAGAATATGCTCAAATTGTGCACGCATTCGCACTACCTGCCTTCTTTTCAGTGACGGCGGACACCCACCAGCTATCTGAACTCTTCCACCCGATCCTGCTGTCTGGCCTGTGTTGACATCAGGATGCCTAAATCAGTAGCTCTAGCGCCTAGTAAACATTTTAATCTGTGATGCCAGGCCTCCACGGAGTTCTGCATTCGCAGTAGAAACAAGACATTCAAATTATTACAAGAAAATAATTTTCTTGGGTGGCAAAAGCCAGGGTACCTTTTTGGCTGGGCTTATATAGGCCCCAGGACCGATAGCCTAGTACCTACCTATGAACCTATAAACATTCCAGAACTCAAAAGGAAAAAGGGATGGGAATCTACACTCGGACATGGTACATGTGGTACATATCCTACATTTCCCCAGAACAGGCTACAGGGAAGGACTCGCGGAACAGTGCAAATGCTGGTAACACCTCTTCCTCAGGCAGGAATGCCATTGCCACGAGACACTTTACAGATAATTGGAAGATATAATCAGTGTTATAAAGGGAAGCCAACACCATCTGTTGCACTTTTCGACTGTGGCGGTGGTGCTGCGGTAGCGTTGTCGCCTCACAGTAAGACGCTGTCCTGTTCAATTCTCAGCTAGAGCATCTTCTGTGTGGAGACATGCATGAATGGGTGTACCTTCATTGAACGTTGTGCGTCAGGGCTGGTAACTCGGCATGTAAAAATTCTACTGCCAATCATTAGCAGACCGGAGTTCCGCTGTGGTGACCCCTAACCGGGAAAAGCCGAAAGACGCAACAACATTCTGGACAAAGTGGAACATACAACCTTTAGCTGTTACACCAGTGATGTTCGATTTGATAATTTTAATGTCTGCTATTTCAAAATCTGACAGCACTTAACAGCTTGCGGTGTCAAAGCCATGTTCAGCAAGTAGCTGGAAAACGCAGTGCCACATATAATTGTACACCTTCAGTGATTTTTTACTCATCAAGCAAAGTAACAATGGGACGGACTTAATATAGCCACCATATTTCACCAGTCCATGTACACTGTAAAGTTGACGGCAGATTATGCCCTTATAGAAAAAAGTGCCATCCGTCAACCAGATCGTAGCATTGCTCACATCATAAAAGTTATTTACAGTAGTGAGAACAATGACTGTGTTATCTGTTCTGGTATCTACTTGTCTCTTTTCTACAAATACTCCTGTTTTAGTGGGGAACAAGTTTACATCTATATCCTGTAACTGCATGGTGGGGTTACTAGTGTGTCTGGTGTCTTTCCTCCTAACTCTGCCAACTTGCTGTAATAGTGCTTTACATGAAGGTAGGTTAGGGATTATGTCTATAGATGTGGAAGCAAGAGTGTCATCCACTAACAAATATGCGGTATCCCTCGACACTTCAGCTTTATATGTAAGCTCTGCATATACCTTATACCTTGCAGTTCCCGTTAGATACCCTGAATGATTGTGCTCTGCAGTTTTTACTAATTCTTCTCCAGTAACATATGTCACTGTTATTGCACTTCCTTTACACTTTTAGGCAGCTTTCCATTTGCAACACCAGTACTTCTTATTCTTAGTGTTCTTTCTTGTTTCATAACATAGTTATCTAGTAGCAGCACTGCATTCCCCTTTTGTGATATTCCTGTTTTGTTAATCTCACCTAACATTTCTGGCGCGGGGTATTGCACGTCAGCCGTACTTCCTAACATGCTCTATGGACTGAGCTACAGCTAACAGACCCTGTATGTAGAAAACTAACTTCAGAGATGTTAATTCAGTTATTTGGGCTGCGATTACATGAATTTTCAATGTTATGGATTTTTGGCTTTGCAGTCTCCAGATACTGAAATTCAGTATTTCAGTATCTTGAGCTTGTAAAGTGAATCCCTGCCTATATACCCCTGCACTTGCAGGATGAGGTCACATGTCAGATGTACAGTCCAGGGAAGGTAAACCTTTGGTACCCCAGCCAGACGTCAGTGGTGATAACCCACTGGTTAAGAACACTGCAGCAGTGATCAGTAGGACATCTACAGTTATGGTAAGTTCTTATACAACTGTACTTTCTTCACCTGTTCAGCACTTCCAAAATCTACATCTGACTAGCAACCTAAGTGTCAAATCCAGCACATCACCTCGAGAGAAAAATTGCACAGGACGCTAAGGATAATCACAAGGCTTTCTTCAGTTATGTTAGGAACCTGGGTGGGAATTCCCAGATATGCTCAGAATTAGTCCAAAATGACAAAAAATACACCGAACCCACAGACATTGCCAACATCCTAGCTGACAGGTTCAGCAAACCCCCACCAAAGGGCAAATATCTATGCCAGCAGAGTGCTGCCCCTGACATCTCAGATGCTCAGGTAAGAGCCGCCTCTCCAAAGCAAAAACACAGCATCAATGGGACCAGATGGTGTCCCGGCTGCCCTACATGAACTCCAAGAAGAGCTAAACCCAAACATAAAACTACTGTTCAATCTCAGCCTTTACTACAGGATATGTACCCAAAGAGTGGCGTACAGCAACAGTGGTCCCTCTCTACAAAGGTGGTGCCTCAACGGATCCTGGAAACTATCGCCCCATAAGCCTGACTAGCTTGGTCTGCAAAGCTATGGAAAGGATCATCATGGACCTCATAAATAAAGATATTGGGGACCTACAGACACTGGATCCTACCCAGTTCGGCTTTGTTAAGGGCAGATCCTGCTTCTTAAACCTGGTCTATTTCTTTGAAACCGTCACCAAGGCCATTGACGAGGGGAAGGTGGTCCTCACAGCCTACCTGGACCTCGCAAAAGCCTTCGATACAATACCCCACTCGGGCATTATAGATAAGCTCACCAGCTTAAATATAAACCCCTATGTCACTAGATGAGTTGCAGACTGGCTCAAGGACAGAACCCACATGGTTAGAATTGCTGGAGCCATGTCAGACTTCAAACCAGTTACAAGTGACGTCCCACAAGGCTCAGTCCTGGGACCTCTCTTGTTCGGTATACATTTCTCGGAGGTACAGACCAACATGGAAGGACTGTGGCTGACCAAGTTCGCAGATGACTGCAAACTGGGCGCCATAATCGACTCTCCGGTCGACACATGCATCCTCCAAAAGGGCCTCGTAGAAACAGACAACTGTACTCTTCACTTATCAGACCAATGATCGAGTACAATGCCCCATTCGGGATGTATCTCACCCGACATCTGCAGCAATTGGAGAGACCCCAAAAGTTCCTCACCAAAAGGATAAAGGGACTCCAAAATCTGTCATATGCTGCCAGATTGAAGAAACTCCAGCTCTATTCAGTCGCATACCGTCTGCTCAGAGGTGACATGTGCCTGACATACAAGGCCATGTCCAACCCGGAATTAATGGACATGCTCCACCTCAAAAAATCCAAATCCACCAAAACCACTAGAGCAAGCGACTTAAACCTTAGCACGGATATAAATAGGACGTGCTGGAGGGATAGATTTATCACTCAGAGACTCCCTATGCTGTGGAATAAAATCCCGGTCCATGTGAGGCAGAGCACCTCGCTGACTCTGTTCAAGAGAAATCTAGACCTGTGGATGGGAGATCGTAGGTTTACCCCAGGAATCATCTCTGTGTCACTGCTGGACAGAGGCACAACAAACTAATGGGCACAGTATTTTTTCATATAAGGGGTGGCGTAAGCCACAATAATTTGGGCTAGGCTTATAAATGCCTTAGGGCAGATAGCCTAGTATAAACCTATGAACCTATGGTGCCAGAGCCATGGCCTCAAGCTAAACGCCAAAAAGTGTATAGTCATCCCCTTTGGCCAAAACAAAGTGCCCACAAATTACCACATAGGTGGTAATCCATTAAGTACAGAAGAAGTAATTAGGGACCTGGGGACCCAAGTTGATAGCAATCTCTCATTTGACAACAACATGGCCAAAGTGGTTAGAAGAACATTTTATATAGCCCACCTAATCATGAAGGGATTCACATCTAGATCAGGGAGGTCACAGTGCCTCTTTACTCATCCCTCATTAGGCCCATAATTGAGTACAATGCCCCTTTTGGGATGTACCTTACCAGACACCTGCAGCAACTGGAAAGACCCCAAAAGTACCTCACCAAGAGGATCAAAGGGCTCAAACAGATGCCATATGCTGCCCGGTTAAAGAAACTGCAGCTCTACTCAGTGGCATACCCAGAAGCGATCTGTGCCTGACGTATAAAGCCATGTCCAACCCAGAATTAATGGACATGCTGCACCTCAGAAAATCCAAATCCCATCGAGCTACGCGCCGAGAGACTTGAACCTCAGCACTGAAATAAATAGGACATGCTGGAGGGACAGATTCATAACCCAGAGGCTCCCTTCACTCTGGAATAAAATCCCAGTCCAGGTTAGGCAGAGTCCCTCATTGACTCTCTTCAAGAGGAATCTTGATGAGTGGATGGGAGATCGTAGGTTTACCCCGGGTATCACTTCTGTGTCACTGTTAGACAGAGTCACAATATACTAACCTCGAAAAAGGGCATAGCAAAATTAATTTAAAATGGGTGGCGAAAGCCAAACACACTCTGGCTAGGCTTATAAATGCCCTAGGGCAGATAGCCTAGTATGAACCGGTTCTCATCATCTTAGCTCTAAGACCAAAATCTGTACAGGTGACTGCCTCTTCTTAGCTCTTGCCCTTATGTTTTGTATTGCCTGGCTACGCTGCTAAAGCACTTAAAGCAAGTAAGTGTAGATGTGGAAAATGCTTTCTACTTTAACATTTGACAGCCGGAAGGTCAGTTTTCGAAACGTTTGACAGCAAAGGAATATGATTGACCGGTATACAACAACTGACCCTAGAAACTACAGACCCATCAATATAAGTCTGATATGCAAAGCCATGGAAGAGATTATCATGGTGATCAACAAGGACAGTGGCAACCTACAGACACTGGACCCATCCCAGTATGGCTTTGTCAAATGAAGGTCTTCCCTGCTTAATCTGGTAGACTTCTTCAAGAGGGTCACCAAGACAGTGGGTGAAGGGGAAGATGGTACATTCCACCAGACTTGACCTGGCTAAGGTGTTCGAAGTAATCCCCCACTTAGTATTGCCAAACTTGCCAAACTAGGTATAAATCTCTAAATACCTTGCTGAATTTTGCAGCTGGTTCTCAGATAGGGCCCAAGAAGTCAGGATTGGTGGGACCACCTCAACCAAGAGACTAATCACCAGCAGAGTACCTCAGGAATCCATGTTGGGCCTGCTTCTGTTTGGCATCTTCCAAAGCTAATATCAAAAACCTCTGACTCACCAAGTTTGCAGATGACTGTAAATTGGGAGCTGTCATAGATTTCCCCCACAGTGCTATCATCCTGCAAGAAGAACTAACACAGACAAATGACTGGTGCCTAAGCCATGGTTTAAAACTACAGCATTATAGTGCCCTTTTGGAAAACATCCAAACAAGCCAATTATTTCATCGATGAAACACCTTTAAGAGATGACGTAGTAGTTTTATATAAATATATATATATATATATATATATATATATATATATATATATATATATACACTGTAATAAGGCCTTTGACCAACATGTAGCCAGGGTGACAAGAAAGTCATTCTGTGTTGCCCAACTTATAAGGGTATGTCTTCCAGGTCCAAGGAAGTTATAGAACCAATCATCATTGAGTACAGTGCCCCCTTCGGCATGTACCTGATCAGGCATTTGCAACAGCTGGAATGTTCACAGAGGTTTCTTACCAGGAGACTCCAGGGCATTGACACACTGTCCTTTATAGATCTCCTTAAGGCCCTATCCCTATACTCTGTCTCCTACAGGTTACTGAGAGGCAATCTGTGCCTGGCTTGTAAGGCATCCTCATATCCAGCCCTGATCCTTTGCACATCCAGAAAACGAACATCACTAGATCAAAGAATTTAAGCTTGACTGTGACCATGGCCGGCCTTAGGCATAGGCGAACTAGGCGACCGCCTAGGGCACCATACAGGCCGGCCTTGCAAAGGGCGCATTGTATGTATTTATTTTAATTATAAAGTTTGTGCTCTTCTTGGCGCTGGAACCAGAGGGCAGAGGGTGGGGGAGGGGAGGCGCGGCAAGCAACCTCCCACTTACAGCTGCAGGTTAGCCAGGAGGCTTTAAAAAAAAATCTGTAGTTTGTTGTGTGAGAGTCTTCCTTAAGGAGAAACGTGCATGCGTCACGACGCCAACGTCATCAAAATGCATTCTGCAGTTCCGTGCGGAATTTAAGCCAGGCCAGCCGTTCAAGAGAAGAGTTATGTCTCTGCGTGTTTTCATTTGGATTATAAAATTAAAGATGATAAGTGTATGTTTCTAGGTGTAATTTAAACTGTTCATTTCTATATGAGAGAGAACGTGTGTGGATATGTAGGTATGTGTATGGAATTTAAACTCGCTGTTTTGTTTGTGTCAGATATGAAGTGTGTGTGTTGCTGTGTGAGAGTAGGTGTGTGTATGTATGGAATTTAATCTAGCCGTTCGTTCTTTTGGAAGAAAGTCTTTGTTGCTGTGCAAGAGAGTAAGTGTGTGTACGTCTGTGTGTGTTGCTTTGTGAGAGAGTCATATGCATGTGCTGCTGTGGTAGATTGTGTGTGTGTGTTGTGTGTGTATATATATGTATAACGTAAACTAGTGTGTGTGCATAACTTAAACTAGTGTGTGTGTGTGTGTGTGTGTGTGTGTGTGTGTGTGTGTGTGTGTGTGTGTATAACTTAAACTAGTGTGTGTGTGTGTGTGTGTGTCTGTGCATAACTTAAACTAGTGTGTGTGTGTGTGCGCATAAATTAAACTAGTGTGTGTGGCCTTGTTTTCCTGCCTTTCTCGACTAGTTTAGACCAGTATACAGGCTTTGCTGTATTCTGGACTGTGGTGTAGTTCCTGTGTTGTCCATTGCCTTACTTGGATAGAAGGAAGTTTCTTTGCTCACCAGTGGGAGTGGGGAGCCTTGAGCAGCCTATCTGTCCCTGAAGGAGTGACCTCAGCACAAGAGCTTGTAGTAATTGGTCGTTTTGGACCATTTCCAGCTCTTTTGAAGTTCCTGTTTAAAATCCGCCCCTGAGTGTTTTTTTCTGGCTATACTACTCAGAAACAGCTCCTCGTGGTGCTAGCAGCAGAGAACTGAGAAAAGCGACTACTTTCCTGATCTAAGTATTTTTTTGCTGTTTTTACCTGAGATACCTTCCTTTTCTTACTTTGAACAAGTTTATACTGCTTTATTACCTGTTTTTTGCATTGTACATTATCTGCACTTAAAGTTACATTTGGTCAAACGTTTGTTGTTAAATTGAACTGTAGAGGATACCCACCAAAGTGAGCTAGCCTGTGTAAGTGATTTATTACTGTTTTTCCTGCATTTCTGTGTACTTTTTAACTTAAAAAACAAAAAAAAAAAAAAATATCCTTGTTTTCCCGCCTTTCTCGACTAGTTTAGACCAGTATACAGGCTTTGCTGTATTCTGGACTGTGGTGTAGTTCCTGTGTTGTCCATTGCCTTACTTGGATAGAAGGAAGTTTCTTTGCTCACCAGTGGGAGTGGGGAGCCTTGAGCAGCCTATTCCTCCCTGAAGGAGTGACCTCAGCACAAGAGCTTGTAGTAATTGGTCATTTTGGACCATTTCCAGCTCTTTTGAAATTCCCTGTTTAAAATCTGCATTTGCGTGGCTTTGCGCGATTGTGCACATAGCACAGCGCCGGTTAAACAGGCTTAAACTATTCCTGGCTCCGCCAAGTCTGCACTTCAATTTTTCCCTTAAGAATGCTCTACTTTCAACAATATCAGTCTATTCGCTTTATCATAAGCCTAGCACTTGCTCCTAAAACCTTTCTTTTAAGTGAAGCACCCTTAAACTAACGTAAGCACTACATCCACCTACAACCCGTGCTAATACCCACTTCCCTTCAAAGTCCTCTCTCTGACCCAGTTACACATCACCCCCTTATACTATTCTGGCATGTCGAGTGGTATATTACTGACGTCCTCACCAGTTCAGCTGGTTAATCTGGGAATCCTGAGACAATGTTACAATTGTCTCATGTACACAGACAACCCTCTCCTCCTCCCAACAAACACAGACATATGTGAGAGATGCAGCTATATAGCCAAACTGGAGGCTGAACTCTCTCAACACAGGACTAGCAAGACCAGACAGGAGGAGAAGGTAACCACACACACAACAAACCCAGTCTCACATAAACCAACCACAACTGCAAACCAAACACATAGTAACACAAAGACATACTGAGGCTCTAATAAAAAATTTACCGAAACAACAGAGGCTCCCAAAGCAAACATCCAAGAAAACACCACCTTAAAACTCTGCACAAGCAACACATAGTACATAAAGTCAGTGTGCCAAACAATCACAGGCCTTAGTGCGAAACACCATGCCTGATACACACTGGGGGGGGGGGGGGGGGGGGGGCAAAAAAAAAAAAAAAAAAAAAACCACATAACACAAGGACTCAGACTCCAAAGCAAGACAAATTTATGACTCATCAAATGTTCGGGGCAGTATGTTAAGTTGTCAATCTGCCTTCATTCTTGCTTGATGGGTTCGAGATCCTCGGCCCCCCACTGCTAAGCTCGAGAGTCACTTTTACCAGCTCGAGGCAGCCCCATATCCCATGATGCAAGGTAAGTACCCAGATCTCGCTTTGCTAGAGGTCTTTTACCAGCTCCTGGTAAGTGTTCACTTTGTGATATTTAAGCCCCTTTAGTCAAAACCTTTATTGATAGTTTTAAGTTTATTTTTCTGACAGAAATTCCCTGTCTCCTTTAATTTTTTTAGTCAACTTTTCCATCCCATCCCCCTGTTAGGGTGTGTGTGTGGTTTATAGAATACCTTTTGGTATTTTATTTTAATTTGACTGGTGTGTGTGTGTGTTTTGCACCATGTCAAAGGAGAGGGTCTTTAGAAGTGACTGTGCTGTCAGAAGATGTCTCTGACAGACGGTCACACTTCTTGCCTGTTGTCTGGGCCCTTCACCTGCAGGACTCCTGTGTATTTGTCACCTTCAGCCAGAGAGTCCTGCAGGAGAGTAACTGATTTTAGGGGTTCTGCGGAGGGCTCTCCGCTAAGTCGGCCCACCAAAATCTCTTCCAAGGCCCAGGCTTGTATCTAAGCCGGCCTCACTCATGAGTGAGATCGCCCGCTGGAGCCGATTCTAACCGCACCGATGGCTATCGGTGCACTGTATTGACCACGTGTCGGCCCGACCCGACACCATGTGAAATCGTGTCGCCGATCGCCCGACACGTTTGGTCTGTATCCGCTGGAGCCAAATCGGCTTCCTGTCCCGAGTCGGCGACAGGATCTGTATCGCCATGGCTCATTCCAGGAAGAGGTCGGTCTCCTTCCTTGGAGCCGATATTGCCCGCTTCACCTCTCTATCGAACGGAGCCATCGAGCCGATCTTCAAGGTCATCCAGGTTGTGACATGACCTAGAGAGTGGTCAGTAGATTACTCAAGTCACAGGTACTGGCCAAATGTTACACAGTCCGTCAACAGACGACTGTTGGTCCACCCCACAGTTCCTCCTTCAACTCTACCCCAGAGCTTGGAGTTGGAGTCTTGAATGTTTGCTACGGCTGGAGGACGGATACCCCTTCTGTTCCTTCAGCCTCTACTCTTATCTCCTCTTGAGACCTTCCTTAGAGGGATTCGTGGGCTTTGGTCTCCTCCGAGGGTGAGTGGCATCGGACCCTTGTCCAACCCGCCTTCCTTGGAGCCTCGCCTGGTGAGCTCGGCTCGACATCTGCCTCGGAGTGAACAAGTTTATACTGCTTTATTACCTGTTTTTTGCATTGTACATTATCTGCACTTAAAGTTACATTTGGTCGAAAGTTTGTTGTTAAATTTAACTGTTGAGGCTACCCACTAAAGTGAGCTAGCCTGTGTAAGTGATTTATTACTGTTTTTCCTGCATTTCTGTGTGTACTTTTAACTTAAAAAACAAACAAAAAAAATATCCTTGTTTTCCCGCCTTTCTCGACTAGTTTTTTAGACCAGTATACAGGCTTTGCTGTATTCTGGACTGTGGTGTAGTTCCTGTGTTGTCCATTGCCTTACTTGGATAGAAGGAAGTTTCTTTGCTCACCAGTGGGAGTGGGGAGCCTTGAGCAGCCTATTCCTCCCTGAAGGAGTGACCTCAGCACAAGAGCTTGTAGTAATTGGTCATTTTGGACCATTTCCAGCTCTTTTGAAATTCCCTGTTTAAAATCTGCATTTGCGTGGCTTTGCGCGATTGTGCACATAGCACAGCGCCGGTTAAACAGGCTTAAACTATTCCTGGCTCCGCCAAGTCTGCACTTCAATTTTTCCCTTAAGAATGCTCTACTTTCAACAATATCAGTCTATTCGCTTTATCATAAGCCTAGCACTTTGCTCCTAAAACCTTAGGTTTAAGGGAAGCACCCTAAAACTAACATAAGCACTAGAACCACCTACAAACCGTGCAAATACCCACTTCCCATCAAAGTCCACTCTGACCCAGTTACACATCACCCCTTATACTATTCTGGCATGTCGAGTGGTATATTACTGACGCCCTCACCAGTTCAGCTGGTTAATCTAAACTTGAGACAATGTTACAAATTGTCTCATGTACACAGACAACCCTCTCCTCCTCCCAACAAACACAGACATATGTGAGAGATGCAGCTATATAGCCAAACTGGAGGCTGAACTCTCTCAACACAGGACTAGCAAGACCAGACAGGAGGAGAAGGTAACCACACACACAACAAACCCAGTCTCACATAAACCAACCACAACTGCAAACCAAACACATAGTAACACAAAGACATACTCGGAGGCTCTAATAAAAAACTTACTGAAACAACAGAGGCTCCCAAAGCAAACATCCAAGAAAACACCACCTCAAAACTCTGCACAAGCAACACATAGTACATAAAGTCAGTGTGCCAAACAATCACAGCCCTTAAGGCGAAACACCATGCCTGATACACACTAGTAATAGGTGACTCTATAGTCAGACACACTGACGTCCCGCTTACCAGGCTGAACAAAGAGAGGGTAACGGAGAGCTGCCTGTCGGGAGCTAGGATCCACCACATAACACAAGCACTCAGGTCACTCCAAAGCAAGTACAAATATGACTCCGTCATTGTCCATGCCGGCATGAATGACCTGAGACGTATCTCCTTGGACTACATGAAAAGAGACATAGAGGAGCTCTCTGATTATGTAGCCCAGGCCGGTATGACCCTGACCCTGAGCAGCATCTTGCCCTCACCAAGAATGATGCCACAATACAAAGACAAGATAAGATGATCAGCTTTAATAATTGGCTCAGTTACTGGTGTCATTCTAGGGGGATCCAATGTCTGTCTGCTTGGGATGACATGCTGGACAAGCCACGCTGCTTCGCAAGGGACGGCTTGCACCTGTCACCACTGGGCTTCCGGATATTGGCTAAGGCTCTTGCCACCCCCATAGTGCCTTTTTTAGGCAAGGCTCAAAAGACAAACCCACCACCTTAGAAAACAATAAAGGAAAAAAACTAAGGGTAATGCTGCTCAATGCCAGAAGTCTAAATCTCAAGATGCAGGCTCTCGAAGCACTCAGTATGGAGAGCATCGATGTCTGTGCAGTAACTGAAACCTGGTTCAAGGCTCCTGAGAGCACCCCAGCCCTACCAGGTTATACCTCAGATCATGCATTTCGGCCCAAAACCTGGGCCGAACCACAAAGGAGGGGAGTGTCCATATTCATTAAAGACACCCACACCTCCAGGTTAGTGGCAACGCACGAAGCATCGGAGACCATCCACGTGCAACTAACCGTAGGCAAAACTGCTATACAACTTGTAGCATGCTACAGACCACCCTCGCAATCTCAGGAACTCCATTCAGCCTTCCTGAAGACACTGGAGGATATGAATGTCTCACCAAATACCATCATATTGGGAGACTTCAACTACCCAAACATAGACTGGCTGCATTACTCAAGCCCCAGCACCCTAGCCCAAAGGTTCCTGGAATTCATCAACTCAAATGCGATGGAACAACAAGTCACCTCCCCCACAAGGGGAAATAATATACTTGACCTGATCATCACAAACATGGGGACAAAATGCTCAACACCGGAAGTATACCCCTCACTAGTGAGATCTGACCATAAACTAATAACCCTAGATATTCATATCCCACCTCCACCCCCAGCACAAAAGACCACAGTGAGAAACTTCTCAAAAGCCCACTTTACACTCCTTAGGACTGAAATGGTATCCTTCAAGCCCCCTGGGCCAGTGGAAACCACATCCCACACTGCTGAATCCTTCATAAATGCTTTCTACGGGCATCTCCAAGAATGCATGGATCATGCAATCCCAAATAAAACCAAGACCCTTTCCACCAAAGGCAGGCATCCTATCTGGTGGACCCCAGCCATAAACAAACTTTATAACAAGAGAGGGAAGCTACTGCAAGACGGAGCAAAATCCCATAAAGCGAAGGCATCCCTGATCAGCACTAGCAAAAAACTACGTTCGCTAATAAAATCATCAAAGGCCAACTTTAAGAGAAAAATCACTAAGGACACTAAAGATAATCACAAGGCCTTCTAAAGTTATGTTAGAAACCTGGGCGGAAACCCTCAGATATGCGCAGAGTTAGTTCATAACGGCAAAAAATACACTGAACCCACAGATATTGCCAACATACTGGCAGACAGGTTCAGTGCAAATTTCTCCCCTCCCTCTCCCCCAGAAGACGAAATAAATATCTCAGCTGAATGCAACCTCCCTGAAATCTCAGATGTCCAGGTGAGAGCTGCCCTCAGCAAAGCTAAAAATACAGCATCCATGGGACCTGACGGTGTCCCGGGTTGCGTGCTACGGGAACTCCTAGAGGAGCTAAACCCGCACATAAGAACGCTGTTTAATCTTAGCCTTCCTACAGGATACGTCCCTGAACACTGGCGTACAGCTAGCACCTCTACAGACCCTGGAAACTACCACCCCATAAGCTTGACCAGCCTGGTCTGCAAAGCTATGGAAAGGATCATTATGGAACTCATAAACAAAGACATCGGGGACCTACAGACAATTGATCCTACCCAGTTCGGCTTTGTAAAAGACAGATCCTGTCTTTTAAACCTGGTGGACTTTTTTGAAACAGTCACTAGAGCCATCGATGAAGGCAAAGCAGTTCATACAGCGTACCTGGATCTGGCAAAAGCCTTCAACACAACACCCTACTCAGGCATCATCGACAAGCTCAACAGCTTAAATGTAAACCCGTTTGTCACAAGATTGGTTGCAAACTGGCTAAAGGACAGAACCCACAAAGTCAGAATAGCTGGAGCTATGTCAAACTCTAAGCCAGTCACAAGTGGAGTCCCACAGGGCTCTGTCTTGGGGCCCCTCTTGTTCGGCATTTATTTCTCAGATGTGCAGGCAAACATAGGGGGGTTGTGGCTGACAAAGTTCGCAGACGACTGCAAACTAGGCGCCATAGTCGACACACCAGCTGACACATGCATCCTCCAGAAGGGCCTCACAGAAACAGACTGGTGCCAGAGTCATGGCCTTAAACTAAATGCCCAAAAATGTATAGTCATCCCCTTTGGAAAAAACAAAGTACCCACAAAGTACCACATAGGTGGTAATCCATTAAGTACGGAAAAAGTAATCAGAGACCTGGGGACCCAAGTTGACAGTGACCTCTCATTTGACACCCACGTCGCCAAAGTGGTTAGAAAGACCTTCTACCTTGCCCACCTTATCATGAAAGGATTCACATCCAGATCAAAGGGATGTCATTGTACCCTTATATTCCTCCCTTATCAGGCCTATGATTGAGTACAATGCCCCATTTGGTATGTACCTCACCCGGCACCTGCAGCAGCTGGAGAGACCCCAAAAGTACCTTATCAAGAGGATCAAGGGTCTCCAGCATATGTCATATGCTGCCAGAGTGAAAAAGCTCCAGCTCTATTCAGTAGCATACCACCTGCTCAGAGGTGATCTGTGCCCACATGACAAGGCCATGTCCAATTCAGAATTATTGGACATGCTCCACCTCAAAAAATCCAAATCCATCAGAGCCACGAGAGCTAAAGATCTAAACCTCAGCACAAATATGAATAGGACATGCTGGAGGGATAGATTCATAACCCAGAGGCTTCCCGCACTCTGGAACAGGATACCTGTCCATGTTAGGCAGAGCCCCTCACTGACTCTCTTCAAGAGAAATCTGGACGAATGGATGGGTGATCGTAGGTTTACCCCGGGGGTCATCTCTGTGTCATTGCTAGATAGAGGCACAGTAAACTAAATTTAATTTAAATTGTACACTTTTGTATCATTGCATGGGGTGGCGAAAGCCACATACACTTTGGCTAGGCTTATAAATGCCCTAGGGCAGATAGCCTAGTACTATACTATGAAACTATAACTTAAACTAGTGCGTGTGTGCATAACTTAAACTAGTGCGTGTGTGCATAACTTAAACTAGTGCGTGTGTGCATAACTTAAACTAGTGCGTGTGTGCATAACTTAAACTAGTGCGTGTGTGCATAACTTAAACTAGTGTGTGTGTGCATAACTTAAACTAGTGTGTGTGTGTGCATAACTTAAACTAGTGTGTGTGTGTGCATAACTTAAACTAGTGTGTGTGTGTGCATAACTTAAACTAGTGTGTGTGTGTGCATAACTTAAACTAGTGTATGTGTATGTGTGTGTGTGTGTGTGTGTGTGTGTGTGTGTCATACCCTAAATAAGTGGTATAAAGGCCCTAAAATAGGGACACTTTTTAAATATTGCTCTTACAAACTTAAAGTCGATAGAAAGCTGATTGGTTTTGCATTGATGCTGAATTTTCTGAAGGGTATGAAGTCTGAAACTCAAATCTTTGTTATTATTTTCTAACTTCAGTCTTGACAGATTCACCAGTAATTTTCCAGAAAACCATAACTATGGAAAATGGACCAAAAACATGAGGTCCCTCTCAAGTGTCCAGATTTAGCATTATATTTTTTGTATTTCTCATAATTTGTGGTTTTCTGGCAAATCAGGGAGGACTGAAGTCACTAAATAGCACTGCAAACCATGAAGGCATGTGTTGTGTTAATTTCAGCTCCATAAGTGTATCAATATCTAGACAGTATACAGCTCACAATGTTGTATTGTGCCTATAAAATTTGCCACATGTGTTGTGCTTTTAATGGGCAGTGAAGAGTTTAGAACACAGTATTTTTTTAATAAGTGTTCTAGCAACTTTCTAAGTTAAAAAAAAAACAATACTTAAACTGCCCCTATTTTTTTGGCCATTGCATCCACGTTTATTTTAGGCTTTGTCCATATTTTTTGCACTAAGAGATTGAGAGGTATGCATACCTCTCAGCTGTCCAGATTTGTGCCTCCTAGTTTTGGCCTATTCCTCACAGAATTTATGGTTTTCCGGCAAATCACTGAGGATTGAAATAGCTAAATGTCAAACACTTGAGTTTCGATCCTCATTTCCTTCAGAAAATGTATGCCAAGACAAATGCTTCTAAGTCTGTAAGAGCAATATTTTATTCTGTCCCTCTTTTGGGGGCCTTTGTCCCGTCCCCACCTCCCCACTATTTTAGGCTTTGTCCAGCTTTCTTGTGCTAAGAGGTTGAGAGGTATGCAGGTATGGTATGTAATGCCTTAGTTGCATTTTAAGGGGGAATAGGGGTTCTTTATGCCTGAGTGTCCTCTTTTGTATAGGATGCCTAGTTGTCAGTTTCTCAGTCATTCCCTATTGTAGTATTACCAGCTTACCAGTTTTTTTTAATGTAATGTAGCAATTACTTTGTCAAGGGCAGCAGGCACTGAATTTGCAGATGAAGCACTGAAATGTAAAGTTGTTTGCCAGTAACAGTCTTTTCATTATTTACAAATCTCTTTAATTTAGAAGTATTCAGATGAATTTTACTTCTGCAGAGATTGTGCTTATTGATTGATACTCCCTCTCGGCTTTTCCCAGTTAGGGGTCGCCACAGCAGATCACCTGTCCGCTCATAATTGACAGTGAAGTTTTATGGTGTTGAGTTGCCAGCCCGGCGCCCAACCTTCCATGGAAGGCACGCACACACTCATGCCTAGGGCCAGTATAGCATGTCCAGTCCACTTACAGCATGTCTTTGGGATTTGGGAGGAAACTGGAGCACCCGGAGGAAATCCACACGACCACAGGGAGGACATGCAGACTCCGCACAGAAGGCACCCCAGCCGAGCATCGAACCGGAGAACCTCTTGCTGTGAGGCGAAAACGCTAACCGCTGCACCACCGTGGTCATCCCTGCATATTGAGTGATACTGGTGGATTGTAATGACAAGTTTGAGTGGCTTTTTATGGTTAAAATGTTCTGAAATGGGCAGTTTTGTCATTATTGGGTCATGCATTTTTTCATTGTTTGCTGGAAAATTTTTAAGAATTACAAATTTAAAACATACTAACAACTGGTACTGTATTATACAAGGAATATAATTTATTACAATCAGGAAGGTGAATCAAATAACACATACATGAATGCATGGCCATAAAAATGTGTTCAAGGAGCCTATAATTTGAAAATAGCTCAAAGGTAAACTTAATTCTCCACTTTCCAGATGCATTTCGTTTGAGTGTAGGTTTTAATGCTGTTTCAATGGCAGAAAATACCTAATTGTATACACACTGAGGTTTGAACATTGTTCATAGTAACTGGGGAGAAATAACCAAGTAACAAAACACTGGTATGGCTGGGAAGGGGGCTGCTGTAAGAGGGGCTGCTCGGGAGGCCTCAGTCTATTACCCTGCCTAGCGTCCCATTTGACCATGATTTTCTCTGCTAATAAAGTATGAGAGCAGTTTACATGGCCTCTTTATATCCTGGAAAAATACTCCATGGTGCCGGTGTCCTCTCTTTTAAGGAGGGCCAGGAGTGCTACATATACTGATCTGAGTAATGGGTCATGAAAATTACCATTTTCAACAGTGGGTCTTGGTCCATAAAGGTTTGGGAACCACTGCTTTACACCACCTACCAGACTGCTGACAGAAAGGAGTTTGTGTTTCAGTTCATTTAAGGGAATGGAGTTTTCAGTGCATTTTCAAGGGATTGAGTTTCGGTGTATTTTCAAGGGATTACGTTTCAAAGGAAAGTTTACTGCTGCTCATGCTAAGTCCATTTTCAATGTGCAACTGTGTTTTATCAAATGGCATATTGTAGAATTTGAAAGCAGTGTTAGTAGCATAATTGCCTTTGATGCATAAGGCTGTGGATTCTACTCCCACGCCATGTAGGTGAAGTGCTGATATCGCAGTACCTATATGATTGCAGATTATTTGGTGTATTACAAGGAGGAATTAGGGGTTCTACACTCCTGAGTTTCCTCCTTTTGTATGAGATGCCTAGTAACTATGAACTTGTCGGTTTTAGTCATTTCCTATTGCAATATTCCCAGTTTACCAATTTTTATGTAATATAGATTAATGCAAGGGCAACAGTCACTGAATTTGTAGATGAAACATTGAGGTGTAAAGTTGTTTGCCAATAGCAACCTCTTCATTCCTCTTCATTAGTTAAAGATTTCTTTTAATGTGGAATTATTCCAATAATTTTACTTCTGTAGAGACTGGGTATCAAGTGATATTGGTGGATTGTCATAACAGAAGTCTGAGTTGCCTTTTATGGTTGAAATTTTCTGAAATGGGTAATTTTGTCATTGGTTTATACTTTGTTTCATTGCTTATTAAAATGTTTTACACTACAATTTTTAAAACACATTCTAACGTGGGGCTGTATTATGCAAGGAATATAATTTAATACAATCAGGAAGGTGAATAAA
Organism: Protopterus annectens; assembly: GCF_019279795.1. NCBI lineage: Eukaryota > Metazoa > Chordata > Ceratodontiformes > Protopteridae > Protopterus > Protopterus annectens. The sequence goes on from NC_056733.1 coordinate 539,204,255, forward strand.
AGAACAAATTCATGTATGCATTGCCCTAAAATGTGTGCAAGGAGTCTATTTTGAAAACGACCCAAAAGTAAACATAATCCGCCACTGGCCAAATGCATTTCCTATGAATGTTGGTTTTCATGCCATTTCAAGGGCAGAGAAGTTTACTGCTTATGTTAAGTCTGTGTTTGTGCTGTTTTAGTTTAAGCTACTGTACACGGAAAGGAGAAAGGTTGCTATTCTACTTTCACTGAGCTGTAAGGCTTGCTCGCCTACCCATAGTAAATTAAACTGTTAGATTAACTTGAGCATCCTTTTGAAAGAAGGCACATGGGCTTGTATTTTCTGTGGACATGACTTTTACAGTAAAATATGTGAAGGAGCAAGGCTTATTAAAAAACATTCCACTTTCCTTCACTTGCAGTTTAACTATATTACAAGGTATCTTCTTCCTGTGCATTTAAGTAATTGAAGGAAATGACTGGAGTGGCTTTCTTGGGGAGTGACCTTCATGTGGGTGTGGCTTATAGGGGTGTTTCAGGAGTATGGTGTGGGTGGGGCTTAAGGGGCGCTGGAGTACTACTTCGCCTAAGGCACCATTTCAGCTAAAGCCGGCCCTGACTGTGACATAAATAGAACATGTCAGAGATGTGTCTCAAAGGATCCTTGTAAAGCAGAGGTCATCCCTTAACTCTAGTCAAATGTAACTTTGACCATTAGTAAATTCACCCTCAGCCTGGCCCCCACGTCTCTAATGGACAGAGCTAGGTAATATTTTGCTTATTGTCTAACATACCCACCCCCCAGCAAATCCCTTGGCCACCTCCAAACTAACATAACTCTCTCAATAGATGCCGAAGGTACATGGGGGCACAGTTTGTTTGGGTTGCATAGCTAGACTTGTAAAGGCCTTGGTGTTCATTAGTCTAGTGTATATACCTAAGAACAAAAAAATATTTTTGCAAGGGAGGCAAGCTCTCGTATTCTTCCATACTTGATATTTTTTAACTCTGAAGTCAGGAGGGGAAGGGCATGTTCTTTTACCAGGGTTTGTGCAGTGCCCAAGTTAAGATAAACGGTGAACTTCTGATATTTGACGTGGTCGTCAACTTGTAGAAATACAGCTTTTTGTCACTGCCCATTTGGATGGAACTTGACCACTCTGTTTACATTTTTTCTAGAACTGGTCACGGATCATAGTTATCCAACTCGGTTCATCGTACTGCAGATAAAATGAAAAAATAATATGATGTCAATCTTTATCTATTCTTGACTTATGGGTTACAGTTACGATCCTCAGAACCGATCCAGCCATTATATAGCTCGCGCCAGCCAAAAAAACTCTTAAGCTAATAGTCTACCCAGAATGCCCCTTTCTGCATTCCCTCAGATCTTGTTTGTCACTCTTAAAGATGTGTCATCAGACTCTTTCTCGCAGCTAAGTGTATTTTTGATATTACATAGTATTATACATCTTCCTGTCTTATTTCTAGCTATCAAAAGTTTTTTTTTCTAAGCCTTTTGTCTACCCTTTCTTATTGTGATTCTTATCGTTCCCTTAACTAAGTACTGCTTGGTATTTCCTGTCTACCATAATTCTCTTACTTTTCCAATAGGTAATCTTTCCTACCATCATTGGTAAAATCCTATCTGATATTGTTAATCCTCGTTCATTCCTTACGCATGGGTATCTGTTCCGACCTCGGAGCCGAGCCGGCCATTTTCCAAGCTCGCGTCAGCTTCAAACTCTCGAGCTAAACTCTTACCCACAATCCCCTCTCCCTGTTACCTCAGATTTCGTTTGCCACGTTGACATTCGGTCATGTCAAGCTGCTTCTCTTGAGCTAAGTACAGTTATTTGTTGTTTAATAGCCATTTATATTACTTTTCTGTCAGAAAAGTTTCTATTCCGTTGTTTCTTACCCTATTGCATCTAGCGATCATACTTTCTTCAGGTTTTTCTTCTCTTTTCTCTACCTTTTTACCGCAAGGTATTCTCCCCTTACCATAGTTGGTAATCCTTACCTTTTTCTCATACCTTTGGGTATTCTTTTCTACCATTGCTGGTACCCTTTTCTGCTTTCTAATTTAGCTGTTATGGCAAATAAGAAAGGTAGTCCGGGGTTTAAACGGTGTTCAGATTGTGGACACAAACTACCTACTTCTGATGCACACTCTTTGTGCGTTTATTTTTTGGGGGTGCCCCATTTGTCTGTTGACCCGCCCTGTACTATTTGTGAGAACTTTTCAAATAGAACCTTGTTGGAAAGGAAAAACAAGCTGTTACTAAAGGGAATTCTTAAATCTCCCTTTTCATAGGCTATTTCTGGGTCGGAGGCCTCAACCCCTCCTAGAGCCCATAAGAAAATCTTGGGGACTCCCGCCAACCAAAACCTAAAAAGGCTAAAGTTTCGGCTCCGGAGCTCACTCCAGTGCTTTCGGTGCCTAGACCTTCGGCTCCATTAGTGATCTCTGCTCCGTCTTCTCCTGCAGCCTTCACTATATCGGCACCAAGGGGCTCCTCGGTGCAGACTATTACCACTGTATCGGCACCAACCGTTCAGTCAGAGCAGACATTGACCACGTTGGCTCCGACATCTTACTGTGAACCGATGCCTTTATTGTTGACTCCAGTTTTGTCGGTTCCATCTTCGGTACTGACAACCACTTCGGCACCGATCCCTGTGTCGGTGCAGACCATGACCTCAGCACCGATGACTTCGTCGTTGCAGACACCCGTAGTCCAGTCTCTCTCGGCACTGTTGTTCTCGGTGCGGACTGGTGAGATGGGCACTGAGTTTGCCTCCTCTGTGGACAGGCCTCTTTCTCCCTCAGTCTCCGTGAGGTCCACTAGAAGCCTTTCCGAACATGATGTGTTGTCTAGAAGCCTTTCCGAACATGATGTGTTGTGTCTTGTGGATCAGGTGCTCTTGGCCAGAGGTATCCCACCCCCCAGGAACTATCCTTCCTTGGGAGGTGATCACCCATCTCTAAAGACCCCTTCTTATTCTCCTCCTCCATTGCCTTTGAAGTCCATGGATATAGCACAGTCTTCCCCTTCTGCTGTTCCCTTTATGGATCTCACTAATGAACCGCAGTTGCCTTCATGGCAGGAAAGTTTTGCTACGACCCAGGATGTCAGTTGTGACACGCATAGTTTGCTGCTCCACAGCCATCCGGGGACTCCGGGTCGGCAGGCTGAGCCACTTAGGGGAGGCGTGACCCCTGTCCTAGACATTCACTCCTCTTCAGGTGGACCAGCCTTCCAACTGATGGAGAAGGCTTTCGCTGCTGCTGGTGATACTGGGCTGTCTATCCCTCCGCCCTCCTCTGGTACATTGGTTTCACAAGTCGCACTGAGCGGACACCGGGTGCAAAGGGCCTCAGAACATATTCCCACAGGAAACCCCTTTTCTGCTGTCTTCCCCAGCTTCTCCCGCTGAGGAAGTCCACTGGAAAAGTTCGTGTAAGAGGAAGCACATGGACTCCACAGAGGAGTCCCTCACTGAAGACACAGATTTTGATAAGGGGGAAGGATCCCCTCGGTCACCCTCTGAGGTATCTTTTGGTGATATCCTCAAAATCCTGAAACAGAGAGGTGACTGGCAGTCCTCTAATCTGACCTCTGAGGAATCTGTGTTCCTGCAGGCCTTTCGCGCCTGGCCCCCTACCTTCTGGGTTACTCCACCTGCCGATGAACTTGTCCGGCTTATCGTGCAGCATGCTTGGAAGTCTCCTGACACAGTCAAAGCTATTCCCCGGAGGCCAGATAAGATTTTGTCCCCTCCTGCTACGTATCCCCATTGGTCAAAAGGTCTTCCTGTGGATGCTTTGGTGGTGGCAGCCGCAACAAAAAAGGATATGGCAGAAGAAGAAAGCCAGACTGTCCATCCGCCTAACAGAGAGTCCCGGGCCCTGGACAGGATAGGGAAGCACACCTTTGCATCAGTGACCTTTACTATCAGGTCCCTGAATTATATGGCACACTTTACCAGGCTTTAGAGGGATCTGATTTCTGAGCTTTCTGAAACCTTGGCTGATGCTGTGTCTGATGAGGTCCAAAGTGGCCTCTCAGCTGGCCACCATTGAGTCAATATCTAACTCCTCTATGCGACTGATATCTCACGCATCAGAAGGAACAGTTAGAGCAGCGGGTTCTTGAGACGACACACCTGGATGCACTTGTGCAATTTCGCGGATTTGTTTGGACCCAAAGTTAAAAGCATACTGACCAGATGTGAACAGGACAGTAAGACCCTTTCTGCCGCAGGTGTCCGTTATTCTTCCCCTCAGCGTGCTTTCTCCCGAAACCAAAAGAGTGGGAAGATATGGTTCAAGAAGGGTCCTTTCCGTAACACACAGGTCGAGTTCTCCCCTAGAGGCAGAGGGGGAAACTCACAGGGAAGACGCTCCTTTCGGGGCAGAGGGGGTCTGTGTAACCAGGGTTCCAGGGATTCTTTCCCTGGCCAATCCTACCAGTGCTCCTGAAGAGTGGCCCAACTCCTTTCCTCTCGAGGTGGTTGGGGGACGTTTCTCCTTGTACCCTTCTGCCTGGCTAACCATCACCACCGATTCTTGGGTACAAAGAATTATAACCAGAGGTCATCATATCCCCTTCAATCTTTGTCCTGTCCCTTCAAAAATCCTTCCCGACGTTCCACCCAGTCAAAGGGAAGAAGCAGCAGTAGAGATAGAAAAGCTGCTAAGAAAGAGAGTCATCCAAATAGTCCCTCCAGACCAGAAGGATCCGGATTCTACTCAAGACTATTTTTGGTGCCAAAGAAAACCGGGGACTGGAGACCAATTTTGTGAGAGTACAAAAATTCCGGATGGTCACAATACAGTCTATTCTCCGGCTTTTGGAAAAAGATGATTGGATGTGCTCGATAGATCTTCAAGATGCATACTGCCACATAAAAGTGGACAGGCCATCAAAAAGATTTCTGTGCTTCCGTGCGGGAGCCAGTCACTACCAGTTCAGAGTACTGCCCTTCGGACTCTCTACAGCCCCCAGAGTGTTCACAAAGTGCATGGCAGTTGTCACGGCTCATTTGCGACTTCAAGGATTCCAGGTGTTTCTAGACCTAGACGAATGGCTCATTTCCGCCCCCACCAGACATCTACTGGAAGAAGCCCTGGCATACTCTCGCCTCACTACACAAAGGCTAGGCATAACCATAAACTGGCAAAAATTCAATCTCACCCCATCTCAGTCGACAGAATTCATAGAGGTTATCTTGGACACAAAGAACTGCAGAGCTGCTGTTCCAGAGCACAGAATTTTAAGGATAAAGCAACAACTGATTCCAATCCTTTCAAGGGAGAAATTCATGGCTCACTCAATTCTGCAGCTGTTGGGTTCCATGGCAGCCTCCATCACCGTTGTCCCCCTGGCCAGGTTTCACATGAGGCTTCTACAATGGCTACTGCTCACCCAATGGTATCCCTTTCAGCCTCCTCTTTCAGCCATGATTCAAGTAACCCACAGGTGCAAACAGGATTTAAATTGGTGGATGACACACAATCTGTCACATTGGTCTTGCCCCTTCTCCCCCCAGCAACCCAAGGCCACAGTGACCACGGACGCCTCCCTGATGGGGTGGGGGGCTATGTCAGGGACAGACAGTCTAAGGCACTTGGTCTGAACTGGAGGCCCATCTGCATATAAATGTTCTAGAGCTGAGGGAGGTGCTTCTGGCATTGCAAGCATTCCATCCCCTGCTGCCATCTGAGACCATTGCAATTCAATCAGACAACATGGTGGTGGTCTGGTACATCAACAAGCAAGGTGGAACCAAGTCTTACCCCCTTTGTCGAGAGGCCATGAGGATATGACAATGGGCGATGGCTACCAACCGTTTTCTTCTAGCAACACACATTCCCGGGAGTTCCAACATGATAGCAGACAGGCTCAGCAGGTGCATTCTTCAAACTCACGAGTGGTCCCTGAATCCCTTGATAGCAACGGAGATCTTCCACCACTGGGGCCGTCCTTACTGCGACCTCTTTGCATCCCCGACCAACTACAAATGCAGCAATTACTTCGCCCTGATTCCCCTCCGGGACAGTCACCCCAGGGATGCTCTAGTCCACGATTGGCCATCGGGTCTTCTTTACGCATTCGCACACTTTCCCCTCATTCCCCAGTTTCTGAAGAAAGCCCATCGGTTGAAGAGCAAGGTGATCCTCATAGCACCATATTGGCCTCGACAGATTTGGTTCCCCTTCCTTTGGCCTCACCTACTAGATCGACCATGGATTCTCCATCCAACCCCGGAGTTCTCACATCCACAGACCCTGATTCATCCCAACTTGAACAGCCTGAAGCTCATTGCTTGGCTACTTCAATTCCCTTGATTGCCAGGCAAAATGATCTTTCTTTACCAATATGTAACATTCTCATTGCATCTCATAAGTCTTCCACTAACTAGAATTACTTGTCTGAGCAAGTGGAAAAGATTTGCCTGTTGGCTGAAAGATGAAGAAGTAGATCCGTTCTCAGCACCAGTGTCGATAATATTAAACTATCTGGCTGACCTTTTCCAATCGGGTCTATCGGCCTCTACCATTAGAGTTAATTTGGCTGCAATTTCTAATTTTCATGAGGGTGTCCAAGATTCCTCTCTTACGTCCCACAAATTGTGCAAGATCTTCATAAAAGTTGTGAATCATTGGAAGCCACCCATTAGAGAACCTATTCAACCATGGGATTTATCATTAGGTCTACAAGCTCTGACAATGCCACCTTTGAACCAGCCTCTTCTTGTGACCTCAAGCATTTGTCATGGAAAACCTTGTTTTTGGTCGCCATTACTTTTACCAGACGTATTTCTGAGCTTCAAGCTTTATGTATCGAGTCCATACATGATTTTTCATAGAGATAGTGTGTCTCTGAGAACTAATCCATCTTTTCTGCCAAAAGTGATCTCTGAAATGTCCATTAATCAAACCATTGAATTGCCAGTTTTCTTTCCCAGTCATTCAAACCGAGGAGAGTATTGCCTACATACCTTAGATATCCACAGGCAAATCCGTTTTTACCTAAAGAGGACTAGGTCCTTTCATAAATCTGACCAGTCATTTTTGGCCTTTTCTGGACCTAGATTAGGATCTGTTGTTGCTAAGGTCACATTAGCTAGATGGTTGAAGGACTGTGTGACTTTCATTTATACACAACGTAATATCTCGTTGCCTACTACCATGAAAGCTCATTCAACAAGGTTGGTGGCAACTTCTGCTGCCTTCCATGCCAGAGCTTCTTTACATGACATTTGTGCAGCTGCAACTTGGGCTACGCCTCATACCCTCATCAATCATTACAAATTGGATTTGGCCTCCAGGGGAAGAGCATCTTTCAGTTCTATGGTGCTCAGGAATGTCCTTCCATGAGAGCCTCCCAGGAATAGAGGTAGCTGGGGACTCTGTCCCATGCGTAAGGAATGAACGAGGATTAACAATATCAGATAAAGAAGTTATGTCTTACCATAATGTTCCATCTGTATTGTTGATCTTCGTTCAGTCATTTCGACCCTCCCTCCTTCCCCCTCCTGTGGTTTCTAGTGGATCTCACCATGCGGTTCTCTTAGGTTATTTGACCAGAGGTAGCCTCTACCTTCTTTGACTTGCAAACTCAATCTGAGGTAACAGGCAGAGGGGGATTGTGGGTAAGAGTTTAGCTTGAGAGTTTGAAGTTGACGCAAGCTTGGAAAAATGGCTGGCTTGGTTCCGAGGTCGGAACCGATACCCATGCGTAATGACTGAATGAGGATCAACAATACAGATGGAACGTTATGGGAAGACATAACTTTTTCTTTTGTCTGTAAGTGATTGTGTTTTCTCTATTTTTTTCTCTGAACTTCTGCCTTTTTTTTTTTTTTACTATAATGGCAGACAAGTCGAAATCTACCATTGGCTTCAAGCAGTGCCTAGAGTGGGGCAGGAAAATGCCAAACTCTGATGGCTATGATAAATGTGTATACTGTTTGGGTGCTCCCTATCTAGATATAGAATGTTCTATCTGCCAGGGCTTCAGTGCTAGAGCCCTGGTAGAACATAGAAACAAACTTATTTTTAAAGGGCTCCTTAAGGCACCATTTCATGAAGCCTTGTCCAAGGCCGACCAATCTCCAAAGGGCTCTCGCTCAACATCTAGTTGTTCAGGGCCGATGTCTCCATCAGCACTGACATCTAAAAACATAAGTACCCTTCTGCTGGTTCCTCTTCGGAATCAAAGTCAAAGGTTCTGAAAATCACAGAATGGACCAAGTCCTCGGCACCAACCGTTACCTCGGTGCCATCGACATCAACCACGACACTGACACCAGTAACGACTCAGGAGGTTGGCACTGGCATCTATAGTTACCACGTCAGTACCGGCATCTCTTGCTGCTTTGCAGCTCCAACCTTCTGCTCGTGCCAAAGACTGAGACTTTTTATGCACCCAGGATGAGATATTCCCCTTCGATCATCTCCTTTTTTTTTTTTTTTTTTTTTTTTTAAATCAACTCCCTAGCCCTTTTATAGAGAGGCCAGAATATCCCTCTGGATTATCCGTTTGCTCCACCAGGAGTCTTTCTGAATTTGGTATAGTGAGGTTGGTGGATCAGCTTTTGATGACTAGGGGTCTTTCACCTTCTTCTCAGCCCCCTCTCCCTCCTGGAGTAGGGGAGTTCTCCCTCAGTACTCCTACATGTATTCCTCCTCTGACCTTCTCGGAGGCTTTAGAGCGGTCAACCCTAATCACACAGGCTCCAATGGTCTCTGCGCCGACAATATCTTTGTATTCGGTTCCGGGCATGGCTCTGACTCTCTGTGCCATCGGAACCATTGGGTCCCTAGGATTGATCCTCCACTGTCAAGTCCGAAGGGTTTGAATCAACTCCTCTTTCAGAGCCATCTTTACCACTTCAGGCTGTGCCAGCTGAGGGCCTTTCCTGTGCTCTGGCTTTGGAGATGGGTCTCTCCGGGCGGGGTGTGACCCTGGTTCTAAGTTTGTGTTTCTCTGTTCCGGGCTCCCATCCCTCCTTTGGGGGGGAGGCCTGCATTTCAAGCTGGCTTTGGCCACTGCTACTTCCACCCCTTGACCACTGCTTTTCTGGCACTTACACCAACCTCCATACCCAGACAGCAAGCTCCAAGGATGCAAGAGAGAGATACCGTCCAAAGACCACCCTTCTTCTGAGTCCTTCTCAGATGTTTCCTTTGAAGAGCACCCTTGGAAGAAATTGTGTAAGAGTAAATACCTAGACTCCAGTGAAGAGTCTATCACTGAGCACACAGATTTTGATGAGGGGGAGGGTTCCCCCTGGTCAAACCCGGAAGATGTCTCCTTTGGAGATATCCTGGAGATCCTCAAACAGAGGGGCAACTGGAACTCCAAAAACCCTTCCTCTGAGGAGTCTGTGTACTTGCAAGCCTTTGGAGCTCCCCCATCTACTTCCTGGGTGACCCCTCCAGCTGATGATCTTATTAAGCTAATCACTCAGCGGGATTATAAGGCTCCTGATTCAATAAACCAATTCCCAAAAGACCAGATAAAATACTCTCTGCTCCCGAGGATCATCAGTACTAGGTGAAAAGATTAACAGTAGATGCCATAGTGGTGACGGCTGCCATGAAAAAAAACTAGCTGAAGGAAAGTTCCACGGTTCATAGCCCTAACCGAGAGTCAAGGGCAATGGACAGATTTGGGAAGTGAGTTTACGCATCATCGACCTTTACCATTAAGATCTTGAACTTCATGGCACATTTCACTAGGCTACAGAGGGATCTGATCAAGGAGCTATCTGATACCATAGCAGGAGCTGCAGCTGAGGAGGTCTAGGGAAAAGTTTCCTCCCAGTTAGCTACCCTGGAGTCTGTCTGTAATTCGTCCATGAGGCTCAGTGCACATGCAACCAAAGGGGCAACCAGGTCAGCCGGTTCAGGTGTTGCTATTCTACGACACACTTGGATGCACCTGAGTGAGTTTGCAGAACCATTCAAGTTATCCTTCGTCAATGCTCCTATTCACAGATCCTCTTTGTTCGCCCCCAAAGATAAAGAAACTCTATCCAGGTATGAAAAAGATGGAAAGACCCTGTCTGCTGTGGGCATATGTTTTTCTGCTCCCCAACAAGCCTATTCCAGGAATCAGAGGAGTGGGAAGATGTGGTTCAAGAAGTTCCAGAGCCCATTCCAGGACGCATGTAGTACAGAGTCCCCTCAGGGCAGAAGGGGAAGTTTAAATGGAAGGTGCCATCCTAGAAGCAGAGGTGGTCCACATAACTAGGGTTCCAGGGAGACCTTCTCTACCAAACCCTATCAGTGCTCCTGAAGGGAGGCCTGATTACTTACCTCTGAAGGTAGTCTGGGGAAGATTTTCTTTGCACTCCACAGCCTGGTAACAACTAACCACAGAGGAAGCCTGGGTGCTAAGAATTATTTCCAGAGGTTACCTCATCGCTTTCACCCTTTACCCAAGAACTCAAACAAGATTCCCCAATGTTCCACCCAGACAGCGGGACCAAGCAGCCTTGGAAATACAAAAGCTGCTAGAAAAAAGTCATCCAAGAAGTCGCACCAGATCAGATGGGATCCGGATTTTATTCAAGGTTCTTTTTAGTACCAAACAAGACAGGGGACTGGAGACCGATTCTGGATCTCAGCACTCTAAACAAATTTGTTCATCAGTCCAAATTCCGAGTGGTCATGGTTCAACCTGTACTTCCCTTTCTAGAGGAAAATGATTGGATGTGCTCTCTAGACCTTCACCAGACATATTACCACATAAAAATGGACAAACACTCAAGAAGTTTTCTCCTCTTCCGGCTAGGAGCCAGTCACTATCAGTTCAGGGTGCTGCCCTTTGGTCTCATCACAGCCCCCAGGGTGTTCCAGATGTATAAAGAGAGACAAGACACTTCGGCTGGAGATAAAAACACTTTAATACAAATAAAAATAACACAAAGGTAAGCGCTTTCGAGGTAACCCTCTTCTTCAGACCTAAATACAAAGTAATAAAAATCCTGGATTTAAATGCAAGCACTGACCAATAAAAACAAGGCTTAGGAATGCATCATAAAAAGATTAATTAATTAATTAATTAATTAATTAATTAATTAATTAATTAGGTAGGTAAACCTCTTCTCTTCAAAAAAGGTTTTAAAGACAAAGCGCTATTGAGGCCAGGTGGAAAATATGCCTTGAAATCCACAATCAATCTTAATTCAACATATTCTGTCTCGTTTTTAATTTCCCCTTCACGCAAACTGACATTCACTTTCTGCAAAACTAAAAATTTAAAATTATGCTGTGTATCAAGATCAATTACATGCTTAACTAGTGCATTTGTGCGTTTGCTGATACATATGTCACAGACTGCTGTCAATAAGTTCCTAGAGGGAAATGCTACTGTTTCGCAAACAGTGCTTTTAGTGATTTGAACGAAGGTAATTTTAACACTAGAAATAACGCTACTTCTGCTAATGGTGACAATGAACGAGCGATATCCTTGCCGTCTTTTGAGAAAGCAGTTGGACTGTTGGGAGATAATGACTCCATTTTGACATCTGTTAAGTCTAGTAGTAATGTAAATAATGTTTTTGGCACTATAAATGTTGATGTTCATGCTAATGCAGCAGTGAATAGCATTGATAGGAATGATGTTGTTCCTATTGAAGGAATGAATGAAGTTAATATTAGTCCTAACAAGGTGCATACAAATGCTGGGTTACTTGGTCAATTTAATTGTAATAATTCAGCAACTCTTAAAACTAGTTTAGCATGCGTCAATGATTTATCTAATACCGAGTGTTTAAATGATGCTGATAGTCTAGTGGATGAGAATTCAGACCATATTACTATGCAGACAGTTTAAGTAAATCTACCTTGGACAATAATATGGTTTCGGCATCTAATATTACACATGCCAACTTTTCAACTAATACAGAACCTGTGGTTAAACCTAAGGTGTCTTCCTCTATAAACAGATATAATGTGAGTAATGAAGGCACACATTCTTCTGGGTTTTTTTTTTTTAGACAAAGCACTGCCCATAAGGCAGGACAAACATATGAGCAGGTCCAGTAGGTGCAGGCGACGAGGGAGGATACAGTCCAACCCTGGTGCTCAAAACAAGACCTCAAGTACACGAGGTCGCAGATAAATAATTTAGTTTTTAATTTATCCTCAGTCACTCTCACTGTTGAAGAACTTTCACTGTTTAATAAGGATCTCCTTTGTTCCTGCCAACAATATGAATTTGGTGGATACTGTTTTAGACCTTAATGTTTTTGCAAGGAATGTAATGCTTAAAACCATATATGATGGTAATACTTCTGGAGTTGATAATGTTCATAATTTAAGAAAACCGAGTTGTTTTGTTCCTAATAATTCTCCGGCCATGGACGCATTTATTAAGATGTGTGAGAGGGAGAAGATCAACCCCTGCGTACCTTGACTAAGGCAGATCACTTGACTGTCAGACCAGCTGACAAGGGTGGTGGGATAGTTGCCTTGATACAATGGACTACTTGGATAGATTGCACAAAATGCTACATGATGTCAATGTATATATAAACTTACAAAAAGTCCAGGTAAATGGTATCATCAGTAGACTGAATTTTTATACGTATGATCTACTTATGACTGACCAGATTGATTATTCATTTTACACCTACTTTAGTGTAGAGCATCCTACCACAACAGTCATTTATGGTTTGCCAAAAGTGCACAAAGATCTATTAAATCCACCGCTTTAGACCCATTGTTTCAGGAAGGGGCTATCTATGCCGAAAAACAGCTAAGATGCGTTTTGAACAAAATATCTACTGTCCTAAAGGACAGTAAACAATTTCTGGAGCATCAGTTTCTTTGGGCCGAGTCTAGACCGGATACATCTATCAATGAAGTTTTTTTTGTAACTTTGGATGTGAATTCATTATTTACGGTCATTCCTAATGAAGAGGGAGTAGACAATGTTAGACACTTTCTAAATAAAGAAAGTGAGTTTTCTAATATCAAAGTGAATATGATTTGTGCATTACTTGATTTGCTATTGGAGAACAATGTTTTTCTATTTGAGAATGAATTTTTCCTTCAGAAAGTAGGAGTTGCTATGGGCACAGCGTGGGCTAATACATACGCCATCATTGTGCTGGCCCAATGGGAGAAGGAGATGGTATTTGTCTCTGACATGTTCAAGCAACACATTACGTTTTACAAGTGTTTTGTGGATGACATCTTTTTTACTTGGCATGGGAATGAGCAAGATTTAGAAAGTTTTGTTAACTTCCTTGAGAATACTATATCTTACCTCTCTTTCTCACTTAAATTTTCAAAAGCTGGACTTTCTGGATGTTCTTGATAGTAAGAGCATATTAGGAGATGTATCTAATAAAATGCACAGGAAAGATTGTAGGAAGAATAACATTCTCCATCGCTCCAGCATGCATCCCAGGCATATTATGAAAAATGTAGTCAAGAATCAAGTGCTACGCTGTAGGAGACTTCACACTGATAGGGCTGACTACACTGCTGCGGTCCAGGGCCTTACATCAGATCTCCTAGATAGAGGATACAAGAAGTTTGACATAGTGCAATAGAGGAGGTTAATTCCTCTGATATCTGTAGAACCAAGCCCTATTTTTCTGATAGCTGTCGAGTTGAAGTACAGAGTGCAGGAAGGAAAGTTAATCAACCTGTGAATAGGTTGTGTTTGACTTATTCTAACAATGTCAATGTAGTATGTGATATTGTTAAAAAGAATTGGCCTATTTTGTTGACTGATCCAAGTATTATCCACTTACTGGGAACTAATCCAAGCTTTAGCTTCAAGAATAATAGAAACTTGAAATAAGAAGTTATGTACTCACCATAACGCTCCATCTGAGTAGGTAACTTCATTTGTCAGCAACCTGTGGGTATCGGATCCGACCTCGGATTCGAGCCGGCAGCTTTCCAAGCTAAAAGATCCGAGCTCTCAGCTCCTCCCCCTTACCCATAATACCCTGCTACCTCCCTCCAGTCCTCAGATCGAGTTTGCCAAATATGCACCCAAAAAAAAAAACAACAATCTAAGACACTCAAAAGAGGAACACTAACCTGATGCATGAGAAAGGAAAACCATCCGTCATAGATATAACCATGAAACAGGCTGGGGGAAGGAGGGGGGGGGGTTCGGTTGCTGACAAATGAAGTTACCTACTCAGCTGGAACGTTATGGTGAGTACATAACTTCTTAATCTGAAGTAGTTAACTTCATTTGATCAGCAACCTGTGGTACAGAGTCCCCAGCTACCAAAAACCTTGGGTGGTCCTCAAGGAAGGATATTCCGGAGCACTGCGGAGCCAAATGCTGCCCTACCTCTGGATATCAGATCCAACTTATAATGAGAAATGAAAGTATGAGAAGAGGAACAAGTAGCTGCTGAGCAGATGTCATCTAGAGGTACATTTGACCAGAATGCTGCAGAAGTAGCCATAGAACGGGTCGAGTGGGCATGAACCCCTAAGGGTTCAGGCCGGCCGGAAGCTAAATAAGCGTGCACGATGCAGTGTGAAATCTATCTGGCTAAGGTAACTTTTGTAATAGGCTTTCCCAAAGATGGCTTAGCGAAAAACACAAAGAGCTGATCTGATTTCCGAGTAGTCGCTGTCCTGTGCAAGTAAAAGCACAATTGTCTATGCACATCCATTAAATGCAACCTGTATTCCCCTTTGTTCTGAAAGTTGAGGAAGAAAACAGGCAAGTTAATGGTTTGGTTGATATTGGATTCAGAGGCCACCTTAAGCAAGAATAAAGGGTTAGTCCTGAGTGACACACTGTCCTTATGGAAGACCAGATACGGGGGTTTCATACAAAGGGCTTGAAGTTCAGATACCCTTCTGGCTGAAGTAATTGTAATCAGGAAGGCCGTTTTCCAAGATAAGAATTTTAACTCGACCAAAGCTGCTGGTTCAAAGGGTGGGTCCGTCAGTGCCTGAAGAACCAAGGTTTAGTCCCATGGGGGAATCGCATTCTTGACCGGAGGTCTCAATAGAAAGGTGCCTTTCAAAAATGTTTTGCATATCTTAGCGGACGCTAAGGGACCAAGGCTATCCCCTATGTGGAAATGGGAAATGGCTGCCATTTGGAGTTTGACTGCAGAAGCACTGCTCCTTGGTGGAAAATATGGGACAGTTATTCAAGAACCGTTGGAATGGGAGCAGTAAAGGGGTTTGGCCCAGATGGAAAAACACTTCCATTTACTTCTGTAGATCTTCCTGGTCGAAGGCTTATGTGCCGCCACCAGAATAGATTTCACGGGAGACGAGATACCGGGAGTCCTAGCTATTAGTGGAATTGGATCAACCAAGCCGTCAGCTTGAGGTCGTCCAGGTTCGGAGGTTGTAATCCCACAGGATGAGAGATCAGATCCGGAATGAGATCTAAGATCCAAGGAGGAGCTACGCTGTGAGACCGCAAGTAAGGGAACCAGATCTGACGAGGCCAGAATGGGGCTATGAGGATTATCTTGCTCCCCCACCGATGAGCTTTCTGCAGAAATTTTGTCATTAGTGGAAGAGGAGGATAAGCATAAAGAAGACCGGGGGGCCAAGCATGAACCCGAGAGTCTCTGGGGCTCTCCCCTGTTGGGGGAATTAGAGCAAAAAACTCGCTGCATTTTGCATTTGAAGGAGAAGCGAAAAGATCGCAGCAAGGTTGACCCCATCTGAGGAAGATTTGATTCGCTACTGATGGGTTTAGAGACCACTCGTAAGGTGTGAGGATCGAGCGACTCAGCTTGTCCGCTAGAATGTTGGACCGACCCGGAATGTGCGTTGCTATCAGAAAGCGGTTGGTGGAAATCGCCTTTTCCCAAACTCTCATAGCCTCTGGACAAAGAGGGTAAGATCTGATTCCTCCCTGTGTTGATGTACCAGACTACTGCCATGTTGTCTGTCGAATTGCAATAGTCCCCAGAGGAAGAAGGTCTTGAAGGGCTTGCAACGCTAGAAGCACTGCCCTCATCTTCAGGACATTGATATGCTGAACGGTCTCTAAAAGGGTCCACGTGCTTTGGACGGTTCTGCCTATGGAATGCCCCCCCAACCCAAGGCGAGAAGCGTCCGTGGTCAGCGTGGCTTGGGATTGAGGCATCACAAACGGTCTCCCTTCCCTCAGCTGTCGGGAATGGAGCCACCAAAGAAGGAAGTTCCTGCAAACCCTGCTTAGGGGAATCTGAAAATCCAATGGGTGAAGGAGGAGAGACTATTGAACCTGAAGAGTCCATTGAAGGACTCTCATGTGCAATCGTGCCAGAGGTGAAAGGCTGATGGCTGCCGACATGGAACCTAGGGCTCTCACAACCAATTCTGCAGGCGGGGCTGGGGACAGTAGAAGCACTATTACATGGAGTGACAAGTTGGGCAACCTGTCCGCTGTTAGAAAGGCTTTGGACTGGAGCGTATTTATCCTGGCCCCTATGAAATCCAGAACTTGCACAGGATGAAGAGACGACTTCTGAACATTTATGGTAATGCCTAGATGCTGGGCCAAGGATAAGGAATAATCCCTGGCGGAGCAGAGCAGATGCCTGGTGGGGGGCGGTGAGGAGCCAGTCATCTAGGTATGGAAAGACCTGAATTCCCTGAAGTCTCAGGTGGGCTGCTACAACTGCCATGACCTTGGTGAACACCTTGGGGGCTGTGGTGAGGCCGAACGGGAGAACCCTGAACTGAAAATGACTGGCTCCTATCCGAAAGGGGAGAAACCTCCTGGACTGTCTGTCCATGAGAATGTGGTAGTACACATCCTTGAGGTCTATGGAGCACATCCAGTCGTTCTCCTGTAGAAGAGGGAGAATAGATTGCAGAGTGACCATCCAGAATTTCTCTTTAGCAATGAACAGATTTAGAGTTGACAGGTCGAGAATTGGCCTTAAGTCCCCCATCTTTTTTGGCACCAAAAAGAACCTGGAGTAATTGCCTAACCCGGATTGCTCTGGGGGGATGTGCTGTATGGCCCTTTTTTCTAGCAACTTCTTTATTTCTGAAGCCGCCGCCTCCCTCTGATTGGGTGGGACATCGGGGATGCGCTTTGTTAGTGGGTGAAGATTCATAAAGGGGATAGTGTAACCTCTGGATATTATTCGGAGCACCCAACGATCTGCAGTAATGGACTCCCAACTTTGTAGGTGCCATGAAAACCACCCCCCGACTACCTCCAGAGAAGGACAGCCGGGCAAGCCCTCAGGGCTGCTGCTCAGTTCGGTCCGAGAAAGGTTATCTGGACCCGAAATTCTTCGGCCCCCCTCTGCCTCTGGGCCGGCGTCCACCTTGTTCTCCTCTGCCTCTGAAGGACGAAGGGTCTGGAGCGGGATGGGACTGCTGGAACTTCCAGAACCACATCTTCTTTTGTCCTCCCTGGTTCCTTGAGAAGGACCTTTGAGGATTCGAGAAGCGGATCCCAACAGCAGACAGTATCTTCCTGTCTTCCTCGCTCTGGAGCAGCATGTCGCGGACGGTTTTGCTGAACAGCGTAGAACCGTCAAAGGGAACGTTCGCGAAGGACGCCTTGAAGGATTCCGCAAAGGCAAAGCCAGGCATGGCGCTGCAAGGCAACCCCTGCCCGCTGGCTCTAGTCGCTCTCTCTGTGGCATGGGAGAAGAAGCCGCATGGAAGTGTTAGAAATTGACTTTAGAGTGGCCATGCGAGCCAAGAAGGTCCGTTTGTCCTCGGCCGCCATGGACTCTGGGGGAGCTCCAGCATATTCTTTTATCAGATCCCGCTGGAGTCTAATGACGTGTGCCAGATAACTCAGCGCCCTTATAGAAAAGGTGGCTGAAGCAAACATCCGCTTTCCAATACGGTCCATCATCCGAGACTCCTTATCAGGCGGATGGACCGAGGAACTTTCTTGCGCTAGTTCCTTCTTGGTGGCAGCCGCCACCACCATGGCATCTACTGGGGAAACCTTTATTCCATGCCGTTTTGTCAGGGGGAGGACTAAGTATCTTGTCCAGTCTTCTAGGGATTGGCTTCACGGTGTCCGGCTCCTTCCAAGCCCTGGTAGTAATCAAGTCTACCAGGGGATCAGCAGGGGGGGACACCCAAGAGGTAGACGGGCCTGCGTCGAATGCCTCCAGAAACACAGACTCATCCGAGGAAGGTTTTTGGGCTGACCACCCCCTCTAATATGCAGCATTTCCATAATGTCCCCAAAGGAGATGTCTTCACGGGGTGACCTTGGGGAACCTTCCCCTTCCTCTAAGTCCGTGTCCTCCGTGAGGGACTCGGGGGCGTCCAAGTGCCATCTCTTGCACTTTCGTTTGTGAGGGAGCTCCTCGGCGGGGCTGTTTGAGGAGGCCTCACCAACAGGGTCCTGTTCCCCTATGGGAACCAACTGGAGCGCCGGCGCAGGCTGTTCCTGGGGCTGATCGATGGAAGACAGGCCCAGTTGCGAGGGAGTGAGGTGTGGATCCGCAGCCTGGACCGGGGACCTGGAACTCTTCAACAGCACCCTCTCCACCACGTCAAAAGCCAAGGGCGAACCACTCTCCCCTGGCTCCGAGAGTAGCCCCCTCGGCTCCGACGTGAGGACCGTGGTCGGAGCCGACGCGATCGGACCCGAAAGGGGAGTGTGCTCCGACCGAAACGAAGCCGAAGACACACTGACCCCTGTGGATCCGAAGCTCGGCTTTTGCGTCTCAGATGGGGTGGGGGTGTGGGCATTATCTGGGAAAGACGGTCCAAGGCACTTGGTCCCCGATAGAGGCCAACCTGCATATCAATGTTTTGGAGCTGAGGGCAGTGTTGCTAGCATTGCAAGCATTTCTGTCTGCTCTTCCTCAAGGAACTATTGGAATTCAATCAGGCAACATGTTCATAGACTGGTACATCAACAAACAAGGGGGAACCAAATCCTGTCCCCTCTATCGAGAAGTCCTCTGAGTATGGCAATGGGACATTGCCTCCAACTGCTTTTTGATAGCAATGCACATCCCAGCGTGTTCAAACTTTATAGCAGACGAGCTAAGCAGATGCATTCTAATGCCTCATGAGTG
The DNA here is from genome assembly GCF_019279795.1 of Protopterus annectens. NCBI lineage: Eukaryota > Metazoa > Chordata > Ceratodontiformes > Protopteridae > Protopterus > Protopterus annectens. Next base: position 539,223,259 of record NC_056733.1, read on the forward strand.
GTCTCTCAGTCCATCGCTGGGGAAGCTTTGCTGCGACCTTTATGCTTCACCCCAAAACAACAAGTGCAGAAGCTACTTTGCCCTCATCCCCCCCTCCGGTGTGTCCCTGAGAGATGCTCTTTCCCCGATTGTCCCCCGGATCTCCTATATGCCTTTCCTCCCTTCCCTCTGATCCCACTTTTCCTCAAGAAAGCAGCCAGGTTGAAAAGCAAAGCAATCCTCATTGCACCCTTCTGGCCTCAGCAAATTTGGTTTCCCTTCCTATGGTCTCATCTAGTTCACCGTCCTAGGATTCTAAACCCTCAGACTCGCTATTTGGTTCGTCCAGTTCCTGTTAGTTGCCAGCCATAATGATATTCCATCCCCAGTACGAAAAATTTTCCTGGCATCCCATAAACCATCGATCAGGAATCTCTACCTCAGTAAATGGAATAGATTTTCAGTCTATGCTTGCAATAATAGCCTTAACTCCTGTTCAGCCCTGATAGAAAAAGTTTTAGAATTTTTGGCCATTCTTTGGTAAGGGAGCTTCCGCTTTTGCTATTAAGGTCATTCTAGCTGCCATCTGTAACTTTCATAATGGCTTTGGAGATCTACCCTTAATTTTTCAGACTGTTAGTTCTTCCTCAAGGGAACTATTCATTTTAAGGTCTCCATTTAAATATCCTCTACCACCATGGGACCTAACTATTGTCTTGCAATCCCTGGTACTTAGTTTCTCTCTTGGAAAACACTACTACTTATAGCTATAACCTCTGTAAGATGAGTTTCTGAATTGCAAGCATTATGTTCAAAGCCCCCTTACTTAATTTTCCATAATTACACTCAGGACCAATCCATCCTTTCTTCCAAAGGTGGTCTCAGAGTCCATCATTAATCAGACAATAGACGTACCTGTCTTCTTTCCAATTTTTTCCAATAAAGTGAATATTGCTTACACCTGTTAGATGTTCACAGACAATTACGTTTCTATCTCAAGAACTAAAGATTTCAGGAGATCAGACCAATTATTTGTCTCCACCTTAGGAAAATCTGTCTCTCAGGTTAACTTATCAAAATGGTTAAGAGATTGCATTACCTTCATTTATAACAGAAAAAAATATGAAACTTCCAGTGCTAGTGAAGGCACATTCCACCAGGTCTATGGCTACTTCAGCTGTTTTCCATTCTAAAGCTTACATGAGTGAAGTATGCGCAGCAGCAACATGGGCTACACTGCATACTTTTATAACTCATTACAAATTGGATTTGGTCTCCAGGGGAAGAGCTGCCTTTGGTTCTATGGTTCTCAGGAATATCCTTCCGTAGGGCCACCCAGGATCTAAAGTAACTGAGGACTCTGTCCCACCAGTTAAGAATAGATGAAGATTGACATCATCAGATAAAGAAGGTATGTCTTACCATCTATTCTTGACATCTCACCCTCCTTCCCCCTCCTGTGGATTCCTGGCATGACGATCTTTTGTCCTAGATTTTTCTGTTAGGATACTCCTTGGACATGACTTCTTCATTTTGAACTACTTTCCATCTGTTCTATACGTGTGCAATTTCAATCTGTGGGAATGTAGAGAGGGGCATTCTGGGTAGACTATTAGCTTGAGAGTTTTTTTTTTGGCTGGAGTGAGCTATATAACAGCTGGATCAGTTACGATCCATTAATCAAGAATAGATTAAGATCGACAACACAGATGGAACATTATGGTAAGACATAACTTCTTTTTTTAAATTCAGTAATTCTAATAGTGTTTTTATATTTTTTATATAATTGCTTAATTGTGCATATAGCTTTATATTGTTTAGCAGTATGTGTGCTTTGTATTTTATGTTGTTACCACATGTTATAGTAGTAACCACATGAATTTTTAAAAATTGTTCAGTGTTTCTAAAATTCTTTTTTTTTTTTTATTTGCACATATAATTGCATTATGCCTGAGCAGTCTGTAAAGACTTGATTATGGATCAGTGCATATGTCTCATTATCAGACAAGTAATTAAAGTAAAATGAAATTAAAATTGTTTGTGGTAGAATGTGGTACCCATTATATTAGCCATTTCCATTTCCTGATTACATCTTCAATTGTCATATCCTTCCTAGTAGGCTACATATTTGAGTGCCTAAAGCTGTTTATCTTCTCTGCCTCTTCACTGTGATGCACTTGGCAGCCTATATTAACTGGGCAACAATATTAGAAGGAAGTATTCAAAAAAAGCTTGTGCAGTGCAGCATATTGTTGGGAGGATACTGCACTCCTCTGTGAGTTGTCCATTGGGTAAGATGTTAAACTGAGGTTTCATTTGCTTGAGTTGGTGGTAGCTCAGATGAATGTAAAAGATCTTGCAGCATCTGTCAAAAAGAGTACAGGAAGTTTTCAGATTCCCTGGCCACCTCGGGTCTCCCCTGAAAATAAGTCATTAGCGTAGTGGGACTGACAGTCAACAAAGGATAAATGAACCCAGTTCCTCCATTTGTTTATTAATCAGTTCCCCCTTTTCTGTTTCTGTTATGTTGCAGGCATTTGATCCCGTCCCATACATACACTGTCAGCTCCCCATTTTATGTCCCAACACGTCCACATTTTTGTCTTTATCCCAGATTTTGATTATTTCTATACCTGCCTGTGTTGTTGATCATGATTAAGTTCCTAAAGTACCTATGAACTAAACCTTTTCAGAACAGTAGCAGTAGCAGTAGCAAACAAAACAAACATGAAAGTAAGACCATTTGGATAATATGTCATTTGAAATTTTAGATAAGACTAAATATAGTAATGCTTAAATTAATATATTAAAAGGCATAGTAAAATGGAAGAAATAAGATGGAAGTAAATATTTTGAGCTAACTGAGCAATGGTATCAGAAGTTGAATATATTTAGTCAAGCCTAGCTTAAGTGGTCAACAATCTTAGCATGGTGATACTAGAAAACAAGATGTAACATCTGCATCAGGCAAATAAAAAAAACGGGCTTCTAAGTCAATAGTCACTTGAATGCATTAATGCTCTTCAAAAGATGTTTTGAAGTTGTGGAACACTAGTGATAAAAAAATTTTAAGAGAGCACTGAGAAAAATATCCAGGTAAGTAACTTGGCAAGCATCTCCTTAAGGGCAAGTAAAATCATCCTTCTGTCCAGAAATAAAACTGTAAACTTGTCCCGGAAAGACATAGTCTGTGACAACAGTGTTGACAGCTGTCGGAAGAATGTAGTGTTTTTTTTAACACCTTTATTGAATTATCACTTGTATCATAGGCAAATTTACATTTATGTAAAAGCAATCAAACCATATTTGCAAGTTTATATTTACAAGCATTGTACATCACATGTATTGTTGTACATCATGTAATCTAAGCAACGTTATATAAATTATTCAGAGATTGCCTTCTCTAAAACCTCATTCTACCAACAAACCATTTTCTGCATGAATTGTTCCAAATATTTCCATTTTTAAGCAAGAAACATCTTTATTAAATTATCAGTTATTACACAGACAGTCATACATTTATATAAATGAAAACAAACAGTATTACCATAGTTTTGTTGCAAACATTATACATCACTTATAGTCTATGCAGTTATTGTCAAACATTCCATAGCTCATTCAAATCCTGCCTTCTTTTAAATCTTTCCTCCTCCAAAACATTATTCTGCTTGTATTTTTCCCCACAATTCCCATTTTGTCTAAGTAATTTGCTCCTGCCCATTTCTAAAGATCCCATTTCCATTTGTTGTATCTCTGTTACTCTGTTCACTACTTCTAGCACTGTTAGTTTAGACGTTGATTTCCATTTTCTAGGAATTGCTTTTTTGGCAGCCACCAAAATTAGACTCAACAAGGCCTTATAATGTCTAGGCAATTCCAGTTCTGCTCAAATGAATCATTTCCTTAGTTATACCAATTTGCTCGCCCGCTATTTCTGAGAGTAGTCTGCAGGGAATTTTTAAAGTCTGCCAACTCATTACACTTCCAAGAATGTGCTGTTCTTGAAGATACTCTTGTGAGAGATCTGTCTGAAGACAATAAGGACGTTAGTCGAAACTGACAAAAATAGCTGTCAGCTGCAGATGGATGCAGAAACACCAGTAGCGGTCTTTCCAAAATAATGTCAGGAATAGTAACCAACATAATTCACAAACCCTCTAAAACCTGGAGAAAGTCAGAGTAAGAGAAAGGAAGCAGAAGAGGTTCTAATGAGCCCAGAACAGAAGTACCTATAGCAGTCGGTGTCAAGGCAAAATTCCTTGGAAACAAAATGAGAAATGAAGTGTTACATACTCATACTCAACTGTCCTATGGCATGGCAAGTTACATTTCTCTCATAGACTGGTCACATCTAAAACAAGCCCAGATATTATTGATATATGTTGCAGATGAAGGCATTAAATTGCCTGGGCAAACAATACGAAGATACTCAAAAAAAAATTAAATAAATAAATAAAAAATAAAGATAGTAGCTGACATTAAAATTAAACCAGCAAGAACATACCATCAGCCATCTTCTGCCCATTCCACTCAACAAAGCCATGTTATGACTGGTAGCTTTCCCATTTTACCAGGTTCTCAGCATTACATTACTTCACCTCCAGTCCCTTTTTGTGGTCTGCTTAACATGCCATTGTTTTCCCTTCCTTCCTTTCCTCCTTTCATGCCCAACCTCATCAACTTATTATTCTAGCCTTCTCCTTCATTCTCATTTTAAACATGTTCCCAGTTTGTGTATATTTCCAGTTCCTCATTCAGCACCACTGTCCTCTAGAGACCCTTGCTAAGAGCGTCTATTTTTTATTATTCCAATATAATAAATACCCAGTCCTCCTCCCCAACCCATCTTCAAAAGTGAAAAGGAATTTATGCTGTTCTGTCCCATTCTTCTTTACAATGCTGGTGTACAGCACATGTAGCTCTTTGGAAAAAGCTTCCATATTGCCTAATTTATTGCAAGTTCCCATTGACTTGTTGGTCTGTTTTACTCCTAGTTTACTGGTCCTTCTTATTAAATGAATCACTTTGTGTCAGTTAACCCTGTCCTTGGTAAGCACACTGGTCTTGATCTAGCATTCCTTGGCTAGTGTGGGGTCTGGGACTGTTTCTGCCTTTTCTGAGCTCCTGTTTTATTATTTTTGCACCTGATCAGTCTATTAATCAATGTGCTTATTAAAAGCACTTCTACAGGCTTCTTTAAGCTGCTCTTGTTACCCCCCCCCCAAATCTCCTAATCTCCGTTTGGTGTCCTTGCACCCCTTACCTCAGTGGACCTCCTGACTTTTGTGCTCTCACCGCTTTCTCCTCCTTTGCTTCTGTCTTCATCTCCTGTAATCCTGCTTCCTGTTGTCCATTTGTTACCATTACTTTATGCACTTCCTCACTTCTTGTTCTCTTGTCTCCTGCCTCTCATTTCATGTTTCCTTTCTTTTTGCAATCCTACCTCGTTTTTAGCTTTCTCTAAACTCACTCTGTTTTTTTTTTTTGCTGCTATACCACTCCCCTTCTTGGCCTCGTTTTCTTTGTCCACTCCCTGTTCATCGCTCCACATGTGTACTGCAGTAATCTCCGTTTGCAATGCCACCTTTGAGTCCCTACTTTTAGCCTTCATTCCTTTACCTTCTTTTCGGAGTCTTTACATAGTCTAGAAACCCCCCCCCCCCCGAACAGGCCACTGTTGCACCACATCCTGTAGATGCTACCCTTTCTTCTTCTCCATGATGACCTGTTACTTGTTCAGCTTATACTTGCATTCCTTTGTCTCTTGCCATAAGATGCAGTTATTTCTCTTAATTCCATTTTAGCTTATGCTCAGCTTGTCCTTATTTTTGCCTTTTTTTCTTGGTCCAGCACAGACAGAGTCAGTTCAAACCGTAGGTTTCACTTGTGTAGCTTGTGTTACTTCTCTTTGATGTGCATTCTCTGTTCTCACCATGCACTTTGTTACGTGTTAGCTTGCATCACCTTCTTGTTCATTAGTGACAGTGCTGGCTTGTGTGCTTCTGCCCTTTCTGAAACATTTAGAGATGAACATCAGTGAAGGATAGCCTCTTTTTGTAACCTGGGTTATGTGTTGTCCAGGACACAGAGTGCAGTACTTTGTTTTGAATCGTTTCCTCCATAGATTTATGTAAACATCTTTTCTATCATGTCTTACTGCAGTGGTCAGGGGAGCACCAGAATTGAAGCTGATTTGTATGTTAGGAGTGCTGAGAGGAGTATTGAAAATAACTTTTTTTGTTTGTGTTACAGATGGCAGCATTTTGCACCTTTTCTTTTACTACCTGATGAACCTGAATATTTTGACTGTGAAGGCACGTGTCGGCACTACTGTGGATGTGTACATCTCTGTCAGCGCCGGGTAAGGAAATGGATATCACTTTTAGTTATGTTTGTACATTTTTTTCTCATGGATGCATCATATTTGCATTATTAAAAATATAATGTAAAAAAATAGCCAGTAAAGTTGGGGAATAGTCAGGGTATTTTGAAGTGCAGCTGTTGTCTTCTTGCAGTTCTCCACCACCATTAAACCCTGACTTCTCAGTCAGATATTTGACACAGTCTCACCATCAACCACCATTCAGTACATGGCTGTACAGCATAGTATTTTGTCAGCTTTGGCCACTTTTTTTGCATATTGATGGTGATGGATAAGCTTCAGTAGTATCTGTATTTTTTAAACAAGAAATGTCTATTAAAATCATGTATGACATAGATCATGTTACATTTATATAAGTGAAAATAAGCCATAGCGACACAGTCTTAGTTGCAAAAATATATTATAAACCGTGCCATCACAAATGTAGCTGCAAACATTATACGTTACTTTTAACATATCCAGTCACTGTTAGTCAACCATTACAAAGCTCATTCAAATCCTGTCTTCTTTTAAATCTCATTCCTCCTCTGCATGTATTGATCCCACATTTCCCATTTTTCTGTATAATTTGCTCCTACCCTTTTCTAATGATCCCAGTTCCAGTTGTTGTATCTCTTGTTACTATCTTCGCTGCTTCTAGTGAAGTTGTTGGTTTAGACTTTGATTTCCACTCTAGTAGTTTCTTTTTTGGCAGCCATCATAATTAGACTCAGCAAGGCCTCAAAATGTTTAGGCAATTCCAATTCTGTATCCTAGGTCAAAAAAATAATTTCCCTAGTTACTCCAATCTGCTCACGCAGCATCTCCGACAGAACAGTCTGCAGGGAATCTTCAAAGTCTGCCAACTCATTACACTGCCAGAAAACATGTTCCCAGTCACCTGTTTCCTCCCCACCACACCTCCAATGCCTGCTGTCCATCTGAGGAAAAATTCTTTGAAGTCTGCTTGCGGTGTAAAATACCTAATGTAAATGCTTTACCTTCATTTTGTCTCGCGTGGTATGTGCAATCGTCCTGTTGTGCGACCCATATTACTGAAATACCGAACATTTTGAAGGATCAAATGTTGAAAATGGTTTGCTGGATAGCCATTCCCGATATTTGATCCATGTGTTTGAATGGCAAAAAAGCATTCGCTTATTTGCCATTCAAACACATGGTGAATCGGCATTGTCGTTTTTTGCAGCCGTACTTTCGGCATTATGCACGTCGGACACACGGCGGATGACAATTCAAAGGTAAACCACAAATACTTCAGGCAAAGATCCTAAATCTTCTAGATTTTGTTGCATATTTGGGAGACTTGCACACATCTCCCCATTGTTTCTTTGTGAATTGCTTATCTAACCTCCTCTGATTGATTCTTACAGTTATCATGCGATATTTTATATGCTGTACTAATTATTCCTTTCTTAACGGCATCTTCTGTTCCAGAGTCTACTAAAAACTCTACCAGTGCTGGTCTTTCGTTTAGGACTCCCCTTTTTCTTTCTCTTTGCCTCTCCTCCTCTACTGTCCAGCAAAACCTTCCAGATCTTTATAGGATTTTTCCTTCCTAGCTTACAAACTTCTACAGGAATACTGTCTATTCCTGGGGACATTCCTGTAGATTGGTTATACATCACCATTTTTATCTCCTCTCCTCCTATCCTGTTAGTAATTGAGCCTCCTCTCCCTCTAGCCTTGGCATATTTAATTTTTCTATAAACATTTCCATTTGTACCTTTTCTTAATTTCTGTATTTCTCGCTTTAAACAGACTTTCATAGAATTTCCAAAATATTTCTTGTACTTCTACAGGATCCTTTATCTTCCTTGTTATGGTCTCCCTTTCTACTTTCTGTTCCCTGAGTCATTGTGCTAAATGTTTTTGTGCTCTAGACTTATCAAAAAACAGTTGCTTAACAGCAATCTTTCTATATTCATGCATTTTATCGAGGTAATCCCCTATTTTCTATTTAGCATTCTGTAGTTGCTCCTGTTCTTGTTCTATGAGATTCCCCATTTTGTAGTATCTAATATTTGTCAGTCTAAATAATTCTTGTTACTTCTTAACCATATTTACCCTATTTTTTAATTCCACTTTATTTTTATCCCATTCCCTAGCTATATTTTCAGAAGAAGTTTCTATCTTCTCTAATAGCTCCTGAATAATTTTCGCTACCCATTCCTTAAATTCCTGCCTTTTCAACAGATTCAACATTACCCTGTGTTTTTATTTTGATTATTGTTGGCGTATGATCTGAAGTACTTATTGGGTGTGTATCAAGACCGTCACTTAAATGCACATATTCCTGTGAAATGTATGTTCTGTCTAGCCCAGCCCAGTTTTGGTATCTTGTGGAGTAATATGTAAATTTAATCTGAATTCCTAGTACTGAATTCACATATTCTGTGCCAAGTATTTTCATAAATATCTTTAAAAATCTATCCTTCTTTGTTTATATTTCCCTTTCTGGCCCTCCAAGACGCATCTTCACTGTAGCAAATCAAATTCCAGTCCCCAAGTTATAAGTAATATTCCTTGCTGAAAGCTGATTTTCACCCAGAATTTTCTTTAGCTCCATTATAGCAGCTTTTAGTGGAATGTAAATACATGCCATTGTAATCCTCCTGCCTTGCCAGTAGTGTATTTTGTCCTAATTTCTGTATAGTTTGGCAGCCCCAAATTCCACCTGTTTGCATTTTTCTTATACTAACACTTGATGCCAATTCACGTTCCATTTCTGCAGTCTGTGTAGATCTTTTAACCCTCTCCCTCAACAAGATCTTTGTTCACTGAACCCAACCTAGAGTCCTCTCCTTACCCGTTCATGCTTTATAATTCAACTCGGTCAGAAATCCATGTCTTAAAAATATAGATTGTGGCACAATTATCCAATGAACACAACTCTTTGCTTTCTTGTCATCAAATAATTGTCTTATAACCATAATTTTTGTGATCTCTACCTATGCCCATGTCCTTTCACAGCCCTAATAAACTTCTTTGTGGTATTATACTTAAAACCTTGCTGTAGTTCAGGATTAATTATATCACTTACAACATGTATGTCTCTTTCCTTTATAATTTTTTGTTATATTTCACTGACAAGTTGGGGGGGTGCTGTAGGAAGCCAGTTGCTACAAATGTATCAGTTGCCTTTCGCAGTTAAAAACAGAAGTATTTTTTTTGTTTTCTCCCCAAGTTGAAGAGACGAGGGTGAAGGGCATGAATGTGGAATGAATTAGTGGTAGTCAACCTTTTTAGCTCTTCAGCTCAAGAACTGAGGGGTGGGTCATCAAATCATGGACAGGCCACAGGTGCTACATGAGCCAAGTATGGCTGTGATAGACTGCATGGATGGTTATTACTTTCTTGTAGTTTCTTGTAGTTTAGACTGAGTTTTAAATGACTACCCTTCATCCATTTGAGTAAAATCCAAACATTCTTGCAGAAGTGGCCACAGCAGACACCTTTTCCAGATAAAGGGGTAGAAATTAATGAGTATCTTATGAATAACAGAGGACCTCATTCCATCCTTGAATGAGCGACAACTGGCCAAGAATGAGAACCTGTTCATGAGACCCTGTTCACTGTGCAACAGTGCATAGTCTTCAAAGAATTTAATCCTGACTTGCACATCTTTAAGTACACCCTGATAGGTAGGGGCAAGACAACTGACTATAGATAGCAATTCATGAAGTCAGTAAGATTCTTATATTTTTCATGAAGCTGAATTGAAATAGATTGAGGAGGTCATATGAATATAAGTGCCATTTGAGCTGAACCAGTGATTTTCCTCAATAATTTTGCCAGTAAAAGGCAGTTAAAGTTAGTTCCGTAAATCTTAAGGTATGCCATTCCAGAGATGATTTCTTGGATGTGGTCAATCAATGTCTCTTTCAAAATTAATTTGTGAAACACAGATCTTGCAAGAAGGTTTGACAGTCCAGAGAGTAACTGGGTTTTAACATCCAGTGGCAGTTTTTAACCAATATGAGTGAAGTACAGTACACCCTACAGGTCATAGACTGCATTCAGAAAATCTCCTCGAAGATTTTGGAATAGTCAGTATATATAAACTTTTTTCTGGTTTCTGTTGGGTCACAGTAAAACAAGATAATATCCTTGCTTGGATCACTTTTGCAGTATTCCTATACTAAGGAGTTGTTCTGCACAAGGTGAACTGATGGCCAGCCACAGTATGAAGACCAAAACCTTCCAGACACACCATACATCTGGCGTATGACCTCAACCCCACGTGCATAGAGGTACATGAGCAGATAAGATCTCCCAAGAATCTTGCTGCCAGTCTGCATGCAGGACCTTTGCTCCCATTGATCTGTACATCATGTTGTTGCTGTTGCTACCATTGCCTACACTTGCGTAAAGTGCCTGTTGGGGCACTTTCTGTTTTCTGGTCTTTGATGATGTCGGCTTACAGAAGGAAGTGTAACTGTGGTAGGGTAGGCAGATGTCTTCTAGGTTCATAGGTGTTTTACTAGGCTAATGTCAACAAGGGCCTTTTTAAGCCTTGCCATGCATCCCAAATCTCTGAAAAGTTCTGGTACCCTTGATAAGTGTAAGAAGGGGCTTGGGAGAGGAACTATTTACAGACTGTCTGTGTCCATTAGAGATGTAGGTACCAAGCCAGGGATGACTTTTTTTTCCCCATCCAGTTGTCCAAGTTACACTTGAATTGGGTTAGGAAGGAACTCTGCTTTACATGAATGGGGAGCCTGTTCAAGAGACTGGGTAATCTCTGGGATACATACCTGTTTCTCTGGCGGGTTTTTATTTATAACAAAGGCAAGGTTTAAGTCTTTGGAACGGGTAATTCTGGTGCTGTTTGTTTTGTGGCTATGCAGGACGCCCATCAGCGTGGGGTCTGACAGTGCCATGTATGCCAAGCATAGATCTCCCCTCAAAAGCCTGTAGGAGACGCAGTACAGGGGAGGGCCTTGAGGCGGTCTGCATAGGACATTTTACTTGCGCCCTGTATTCTTTTAGTGAGAAACCTCTGTGGAAGTTCCATTTGTTGGATATGTCTGGTTAGATACATACCAAAGGGAAGGCATTGTACTCTGTAATAGGTCTGATGAATACCAAATACAGCAGAACGATGCTTTCCTTGGACTTAGATGCCATACCTTTGTTTATAAGTTGCGCAATATAGAATTAATTCCTCACCACTGTAGGCACATGATGGTCAAAGGTTAGATTATTATCTATGTTTGTCCTGAAGTCCCTGACTACTGGGTCAGCTCTAAGGCGTGCGTTGTCAATATGATAGTTACCAGGGGTGGATAACTTCCCAATGGGTACTGTTTTGCATTTCTTGGCATTTGGTTTTAGTCCATGGCTCTGACACCAGTTGTTTGTCTGCGTCAGCCCTTCCTGGAGAACATCTGTGTGAGATTCCATGACAGCTCCTAATTTGCAATCATCTGCAAATTTAGTCAGCCAGAGAACATTGACACTGGCCTTGGCTTCAGAGAAGTAAATGCTAAAAAGGAGCGGTCCAACAACAGATCCCTGACGGACTCCACTTGTAACTAGCCTTCTTCTAAAGTTCGGCTCCCCAGTTCTGATTTCCTGGGTCCTGTCTGTGAGTCAGTTGGCTATCCACTGGGTGACATACAGATTTGTACCTAACCTCCTGACTTTGTCATCAATGCCTTAGTAGGGTATTGTGTCAAATACCTTGGCAGGATCAAGGTAGGCAGTGTGAACCATTTTTGCCCTTACCATTGCTTTGGTGACTTTCTTAAAGAAGTCCAGCAGGTTGAGATGACATGACCTGCCCTTGATGAAACCAAACTGGGTTGGGTGAAGTATGTGGAGGTTTACTATATCATTATTGCTTATTTCCATGATAATTCTTTCCATGGCTTTGCATACAAGACTAGTGAAACTTGTGGGTCTGTAGATGGTGCACCTTTGTGCAGAGGGATGTGTGTAGCTCCTCTGCATTCATGAGGCACGATGCCTGTTTGGAAGCTACAGTTAAATAGTAATTCCAGATGGTCTGATAGATCGTATTTCATGCTATTTAGAAGGTATCCTGGTATATTGTCTGGGCCCACTGATGCAGTGTTCTTGGCCCTAGGGAAAGCATTAAGGACCTGTTCCCTAGTGATAGCAAGGGTAGTTATTTCCTGAGGGAATGTTGAGGGGGAGAGAGGGGGTAAAGTTGGAGCTAAATTTATTGGCTAGTAAGTTTGCCGTATCTTCTGGCTCAGTATAGGTTGCTCCATTTTGCAATGAGTTCGGCGCACAATTGTGTATTGCCTTTGAGGTTGTGGTCATAGTTAAAGAATACCTTGTGGTAGTCTTTATCCTGGGGTACCAAATATACCTCAGATTTGGCTTTGATAGACTTTTTGTCCTCTGAGTTGTTTGTGTAGTTGAGAGTGCTTTTATCCTGCTGGGTGTTTAACCTCCTAATTTTTGCCATTATTTTCTTATATAGCCTATTGATTTTGTGATTCCACCAGGATTACTTGCTTTTTGGTGGGTAAAGCTGCCTTGATGCAGATATTAACATGTTTGTATAGGGTTTTTGTGAACAGTTCTGTGTAGGCAGCAGTGTTCTCAGAGTTTATGGGGGCTTGAAATTTTGCCAGGTTATCACTTAATAGCAGAAATTTAGCGTTCAAGTAGTTCCTGAATATTCCAGGGTTAGCTGAGGGTCCAGGTTTTATTTTTACTTCAAAGGAGACCATTTTGTGGTCTAACCTTACCAGAGGAGACATTACACTACGGAGAGTGCAGTGCTCTCCCTTATTAGTGAGGACCACATTCAGTATGGTTGCACCTCTGGTTGGTGTATTATTAATCTGGTCTAGGAAGTTTGTGTTTACAAAATCCAGGAGACTCTGTGCCTGTACATTTGGTGTCATGTAGGATTCCCAATTAATGGTGGGGTAATTCAAGTCACCCATGAATATGGTAGTGGGTTGGATGGTGAATGTTTCCAGTTTAACTGCATGGTGTGGGTTTTCTGGGTCTTAGAGAGGAACTTATAGCTTGCAAGGAAGTGGCATTGGCTTTTGTCTATGGTGATTTGAACATGGAGTAGCTCAAGTGTATTGTCCTGTTTGACCAGCCTTGAGGTATATTTAATTTTGATAGCTAATCTAAATGTGTGGAAAGCATTATAGCCTGGCACTGTCGGTGTGCTCTCTGCTGCTTTAAACCATGTTTCAGTGACCACACAGACCTCATCATTTTCTAAGGTGAAGAGAGCTTCTAGGGAGTGAAGTTTTTTTTAGACTCCTAGCACTGTGCAGTAGTACCTTTTAGATTTTCTTGGTTTTGATGTGCTATGTCAGAAGTACTTTCAGTTTGGTATTGCCAAAAAAGGCAGTATGGGGGAAGATGGTGTTTTAGCTGATATTCGAAAGCCTAGCAGGGAGAGGTGCAGAACATCCCTGACAAAGCAGCATGATGTGTTGACCCTCTCCTTCCATGCCGACAAATATTGCACCCCCTTAGAGTGACACCAGAAGCTAAGTCAGTTAAAGTCATTCATCTTTTGTTTATTGTGGCATTATCCTTGGAGAAGATTAAATGGTGCTCAGTGCTAGGCTCATATTAGCCTGGGATACATATTCTGAGAGCTTCATGATGTCTGTCTTCATGTAGTGTAGGGAGGTACGTTTCAGATCATTTACACCCCTATGGACTATGAGTCATACTGATACTTGTGATTCAATGACCTGAGTGTGTGCATAATATGGTGGATCATAGCCCCTGATAAGCAACTGGCCGTGACTTTCTCCTTAATCAGCCTGGTGAGAGGGACATCAGTGTGTCCTTATGATGGAGTGTCTAATAACCAGAATGTTGGATTGTGTGGTGGCTTGCCTTGTGGGCTTAGAAGTAGAGGTTCCATCAGGTGTGGCTGTATGTGATGATGTGGGTGTTGTTTTGAAAGAGTGCATTCAGGACTGCTGAGGGTATTTGTTATGTTTACTTCATCTAGGAGGTCTTTGGGGTTGTAGAAGGTTACATTCAAGTGCCTCAGCATGTCTGGGTCTATATGTCTGCTTTGAATTGTGTGTGATGGGTGCAGTGTATGTACATCTGGCAGCCTTATTGACATTAGGAATACTTTTATGTGTGAGCTTTGCCTCCAGTGACATTGTGTAAAAGATCTCCATTCTCAGTGTTGAACTTGATTACAGAAATGGCAAACTCTGCCAGTTGCTCATCCCAAAAACCCCTCATACCAGACTTTCCTCTATAAATACTTTAGAGACCAAACTTCAAAAGTGTTTTGCCCAAACCAAGATGGCAAAACCCTTGGCCTTGTACGTCTTGGTCACGCCCAAAATTAAGGTCAGGAAATCAAGGCCCGAATCTTTATATATCCAGTCTGATTTGAATGTACCCACTGAGATGCAGCAGGAATCCATTGGACTCCTCAGATGCCTGGTTCACTGCCAGAGGTGAGTATGGTGTCTTCCTGACTGAGCCTTCCTTGATGGTAGAGAAGAGAGAACCTAGTGATCATTTCAGTGGGACAATAAGGCTCACCTCAAATCCTTGTTAGGAAAGAGGTTCCAGGCATTTTAATTGAGGTCTGCCTGGTTTCGGAACTCTCATTTTTGTTAGGGCGAATATCATGCTGGGAAAAAAAAATGCACCAAGCATGTCTCTCCTTCTTGGACATCTCAGGAAAAAGAATGGCTTAGATTTTGTGAAGGTCTATACAAGGCCATTTTGTCTTTGAAGCCCCCTTCCTTCCTCCCTACTACTTCACAAGGCATCCCCCCAAAGAAACAACATGAGTCTTCTCCTAACAGGAGGAAGAATTGGATTCTTATGTGGATACCTTAGCTTATTAATCTCAAATACATTCTTCTGGGCAACTTGCATCAGGTGATGAGGACACCTTGTCCCCTGACACCCCCATAGAAGACTTCCTTTTGGGAGATTTAGGATGATGCAAAATTTTGAATGGATATCTAGATAAGTCACTGATATGAAAAAAAAGATACTGTGACTTAATCAGGTAGGATCTCTAAACCCAACTCTAATCCCTGTGTTGTAGAGGCTTTCCTGGCTGCCTTTGCATCCAGTTCTCTGGATTTCCAGCCTCTGGCTCCCAGAAAGCCTGAAAAGTTTTAAGGTACCTGAGCACATGCAGTTTCTCTACAAAAGCCCTGCAGTAGACCCTTTAGTTTTCTCTGTCACTGCTGATATGTCCACCAAGGTTTTACCAGCAACTAATGTGTTGTCATCAGAAAAGAGGTTGTAGAGCCATGGACTGCTATGGTAAAAAGGTCTACACCTGTGTCACCTTTGCCTTTTGGGTCCTAAATTATGAGACTCAAATGGCAAAATAACTTTAGCATTTCTAGGGGAATTAAATACATGTGGTTTATTGAGAGGATTGTGAAGATAAGGCACAAGTGAATCCCATGCTCAAACTACACAAGTATCCAGGTGCTGTGTAAATGTTGCTATGTTGCTGCAGAGGCTTCCTCCTGAGTTGCAGTCACTGACTGTTATCCCCAGATTTACTTGGCTTCGCCTCCAGTCCCTCCTGGAGGATGTCAAGGCACACTGCTGGATTTGAATTTTCTTTGAAACCTTTTGTTTGGCCCAAATACAGTTGAACTTTTCCAGATTTTGCAGAAGGAAGAAATAATGCAGGGTTTTAAACAGATTTTTCTCACTTCTGTCTCCAAATTTCAAAAGAGTCATCCTTCAAAGCCCATTCCCATTGTCCGTAGAGTGCAGAAATATCCAGAAGGGCAGGAAATAGCCAAAGAAGAAAATTCAGAGGAAAAATAACTACCAGAAATTTTGAATGAGAAAAAAAAAATTTCTAGATAAATCATCCTCATTCTATCTTCTGTCTTCCTCCTCTCTACTTGGTCCGCAGATCCCATTGTCTAGGAGACTAACTCTGTCCCACACAGCCTGAAAATACATCACTATGGATAGATGTGTCTTATCCTTCATCTAACACTATTTGTCTTGTTGGGAGCTCCCCCTCGTAGAGGGAAATTCCTCCACCTCTGATCAAACAGATCCAGCTCATTTCACCCCTCATCCATGACCTTCTTTCCTAGGGAACAATTAAACTTGTACCACCTCTAGCCGTGGGGAAAGTTTTTTTTTTCCATTCAAGACTTTTCTTGCCCTCAAAAGGGAAGGTACTTGAAGGCCCATATCAGATGTTTCACCTCTACACCATTCTGAAAGTGTCATCCGTCAGGGTGCTCTCTTTGCAAACTCTACTTCCTTTCATCCTACTACAAGCCTGTCTATTTTCCCCAGACTTGAAGGATGTGTACCTGCACATTCCCATTCACCTCACCTGCAGAAGATTCATCAGGTTGTACATTCCCATCCACCCCACCTGCAGAAGATTCATCAGGTTGTATGCTTCTTCATCGCAGTTTTATCTCTCTGCTTTACCCTTGGGTCTTTCTACTGCCGCCAAAGTTTTCACAAAGTGCCTTGCACCAGCCATTGCCTTTTCCAGATCCTAGGTGATATAAATATTTCTGTACCTAGATGATCTTCTCATCCAGGCTCTCTTCAAGGACACCTTACTACTGTACCTCAGTTGCACAGTTTTGCTTCTGGAAAGACTAGCTTTCACCATCATCCTTGAAGTCTTCTCTGATACCCTGCCAGGTTCTGGTCTTCTTGGGTTGCAGGCTGAACACTGTAGATGACCGCCTTCCTTCACCAGATGAAGTCCTATTCCTGTCCAACTATTTCCAGTCCTCCGTTCCACTAGCTTTGACGTCAGCAAGAGAAATCCCAAGAACTGTGGGCTACATAGCAAACACAATACCTTTTTTAATATTTGCAAGAGTACATGAGTAAAATCCACTGGTACTTGAAGTTCCTTCCATTTCAGGACTGTCACGTAGTGGACTTCAAGATCGAATTGCAATTATGAGATGTTCATCGTGTTACCCTGCTGCAGTCATTACACTTGGGTTATCCTGTCGTCAGGTGGTCCCGCAGTCGGCCGGATTTCCAAAGTCTTGTTCTGGCGTCGGTTGCTGTCGCTTCTTCCCTGATGTCAGTGCGCCAGGGGTATAAATAATGCATCCGACGCCATTTTCTTCAGTCTTTCTTGCCGCGCGGTGCCCGAAGCAGAAGCAGTTTGCAATTGCCAATCGGCTGACTCCCGAGATTTTCGAAGTCGAATTTCAGATCCGAAGTCTTCAATAAAGCTAAGTACCCCGTTGGGGAAACTTTTCTTGCCTCAGACCGATGTCAGAAAAAGTTAACAATTGTATTTCTTGTGGGAAGCAAATACCTCATAAGGATTTTCATTCTTACTGCATACCTTGCCTAGGCCTAGACCACGACGTCACTGGTTGTCGTTTTTGTGCTAGGTTTAATAAGCGTACTATTAAATGACGCTTTGACTTCGCACAACACTACTTCGATAGAAAATTTAACTACACTATGCCGTCGGAGCAACCGACTACCGGCGTGCACAAAATACTTAAGGATAAGGACAGGCAACCTAGACCCAAGCCAGACTCCGAGGCCTTGGCTGGTCCGGTCTCCGGTTCACCGGTCTTCAGTGAGGCCCCGACGCAGCCCTTGACTACCGCAGATCTGGAACCTGAGACCGCTTCGGAGCTTTTGTCGGAAAGTACTAGGCCGACTGCAGCCATTTTGTTTAGCCCCTACCGACGACACTGCTGATAGAGATGTTGGTACTGCAGAAACACCTTCGGTTTCTGAAGGTGTCTTCAGACCGACGATGCTCACCATAAAAACGTTTCCTAAGACTCCTATTAAACCTAAAAAGACTGCACTTCAGTCTCAAGTTCAAGGCCCCATGCCTAAGAAACAGATGCTCAAAATGGCTGAAGATATGATCTCTTTAATCAGGGGTTCCCAACCCCCACTCGACAAAAGTTCTAGACAAGAGGAAGATTATGCCTCCTCTGAACAAGTGTCTATTTCCTCAGGCTCCTCTGAGGACCAAGATTACTCCTTCTCCCCTTATGAAGATTCTGATGCTGAGGATTCTATTCCCTCAGCTTCTCCTCCTGAAGACTACTCCTTTGGGGAAACTTTACACACTATGAGGGAACATTTTCACTGGGAAGGTCAGGACTACTCTGACTCAAAGAAAAGGTTCAGAGAGTTTCTTTTACTCCCCCAGCACAGACCACTTGCCATCCCCCCAGTTTTAGACATTGTGGATGATGTTTACTTAGAATCCAGTTTGAACCCAGATTCTTTGCCTCCTGCTCCAGCCAAACCTGACAGGTATTATAGAGTGCCTGATTCCCACAAATTCCTTTATAAAAGCCCTGTTGCTGATCCAGAGACCATCTCCCAGGGTCCCAAAGGGGCTAAGGCTTCTATAGCAAAAAATCCTGTACCCTCTGAAAGGGACACCAGAGCACTAGACAGGTGGGGGAAAAAGGTTTACACCTCAGCCACTCTAGCTATGAGGGCCCTAAATTGCCAATTCCACATGCTAAAATATTAATTTCTAATGTCTCAGTTAAAACAAAAAATGAGCACACTCCCTCAGCAGTCTAAATTGAAAGAAATGCAGTATCTCTTGCATGCAGCTGAACAGGTGGGCAAACATACTTTACAATGTGGGTTTGATTCTTTGGAGGCTTCCTGCAGAGCAGCTGTCACTGGGTCAGTTATACGTAGGCATGCTTGATTAAAGGAACAAACTCTGCCTGATTATGTTAAAGCAAAGCTTCTAGATGCTCCCTTACAACAGAATGTTCTTGTTGGAGTTAAAGCAGAAGAAGTCTTAAAGAAAATGGAGGATAAGGCAAAATCTATGCAGACAGTCAAAGATTTTCTACAGGTACAGCCCCCTCGCTTCAGCAGAAATTGGCCAACAAAAATTGTTTTTTTCCAGCTACTGACAGACCACAGAGGGGTAAATACAGACGCCCAAGAGGCAGAGGACAACCACAAGCCCAGTACAAACCTCGACAATGGGGCACTGCAACACAGAAGGGAGGAGAAGACAGGTCCCCCAGACTACCAGAAGGCAAACTCAATGACTTGCACCTCATCTGGCCAAACAACATTATTTTGACAGCCCCCTTGGGAGGAAAACTCGCACTTTTTTCAGACAACTGACACATTGTCACAAAGGACAAATGGGTCCTAGACATAATTTCACGAGGATACAGATTCCATTTTCACACCTTGCCAATGAAAAGAGGAATGCCAAACCTGCCACAAAATCAATGAGCAGAGGCACAAAAACAAATTACAGCTCTCATGGACATGAGAGCCATTCAACTGGCACCTACTCGAGAGCAAGGCCAAGGATTTTACTCAAGACTCTTTTTAGTTCCCAGAAAGGACAATGCCTGGAGACCAATTCTGGACCTTTCAATTCTAAACACCTTCTTACAAGTACCCAAATTCAAGATGCTAACACTACAGCAGCTTCTTCCCATGTTGGGCAAGAAAGCATGGCTAGTAACGTTGGACCTCAAGGAGGCATACCTGCATGTCCCTATCAGACAAAGTTGCAGAAGATACCTCCGCTTCATTGCAGGTTCAACCCATTACCAATTCTCTGAACTGCCCTTTGGCTTATCTACTGCATGGGGTCTTCACAAAATGCCTGGCACCAGTAATTGCATACTGCAGACAAAGAGGAATTCAAATATACCCATACCTGGACGACTGCCTCATCCAAGCAAAAAGCAAGGACATCCTCTTACAACATCTGGCTTTTGTAAAACATCTTCTAAGTTGCCTGGGGTACACAGTAAACGAAAAGAAATCAAAACTAGTACCCTCACAAAATATGACATTCCTGGGTGTCAGCTTGAATACAACTGCCCAGAAGGCTTACCTGACACCAGACAAACAACTACATCTGACTCAATATTTCCAAACAATGACATCAAAGACCCAACTACCTGCAAGAAAAATTCTGCAGGCCTTGGGCTTCATGGCATCTTGCATACTACTAATACCATTTGCAAAGCTGCATATGAGGAAATTACAATGGTACCTAAACGCGTATGGTCTCAACACAGCCACAGCTTGGACATAATAATATCTCTCATTCCCTGCCTACAACAGGAGTTTCTATGGTGGTCACAGGCATGTCACCTCAACAAGGGTCAGCCTTTCACCTTGCCCCCCAGCCAGGCAAACTAATGACAACAGATGCATCGGACTACGCCTGGGGGGCACACATGGCAAGACAGTGCGTTCAAGGCATATGGACTGCATACCAAAGGAATTTACACATCAATCAAAAAGATGCTAGCTGTACAGAATGCTCTTACAGCCTTCAAGAATCTATTACATCCAGGACAACTTACAATAAGGACGGACAACACCACAGTCATGTGGTACATAAACAAACAAGGGGGTACACACTCCTACCCTCTATGCAGGCAAGCAATGGCCTTGTGGAACACAGCTCTGGCTTACCAAGTTCAGTTACAAGCTCAATTCCTGCCAGGAAAAAAGAACACATTGGCAGACAACCTCAGCAGAAACATCATGGATCCCCACGAGTGGAAACTGGATCCACAAGTATTTGCAATGATAACTCAAAAATGGGGCCTTCCATATATAGACCTGTTTGCCAGTCCTCAAAACTATCAACTAACAACATTTTGTACAAGGACACCTCACCATCAAGCTTGGAAAGTGGACGCACTCTCATTAATTTGGAAAAACCTGACAGTATATGCCTTCCCTCCATTGCCTCTCCTCACAAAGGTGCTTCTGAAAGTCAGAAAGGAGAGACCACGACTGATACTCATAGCCCCAGACTGACCATGCCAGCACTGGTACCCACTATTGAGGAATATGGCCCAGGGCCCACCTTGGATTTTACCACAAATTGCCAATTTGCTCACACAGCAAAACAATCAGATTCTTCACAGCCAGCTCAAAACCTTAAATCTGGCTGCATGGCAAATCACCTAAGCATCCAGCCAGCTCCTCTTTCCCAAGCAGTTATGGATGTTATTCTGGAAGCTAGGCGGCCCAGCACCAGGAAGGCCTATTCGGATAAATAGAAAAGGTTTTGCGCCTGGAACCAAGCTAAAGGCCAAAACACACTTCAGCCTCACATGCCTCAGATTCCACAGTATTTAACTGAGATATTGCACAAAGGACTTTCTTTTTCTTCCATTAGAATCCATGCATCAGCTATTTCAGCCCACTACAACACGGATCCACCCTTATTCTCGCATCCACTTCTAAGGCAGTTTCTCAGAGGGGCAAAAAACATTAGGCCCCCCAGGAGAGCACCCACACCAGCATGGGACCTCAAGTTTGTTCTGGAAAAACTTGCGCTACCTCCCTTTGAACCAGCTTTCTCTGCAGATCTACAGTTTCTATCGTGGAAGACTGCCCTACTGCTAGCAATAACTTCAGCTAGAAGAGTCTCAGAGCTGCAGGCACTAAGGCAGTGGAACCTTTCCTCATTTTCCATCAAGACAGAGTTTCTCTACGAACTAATCCTTCCTTCATGCCTAAGGTGGTTTCCAGTGTGGCTTTAAATCAAACCATCCACTTAGCCACCTTCTTCCCAAATCCACAGAACAAAGGAGAAAGACTCCTGCATTCCTTGGACATTCACAGGCAACTTACTACTTGGATAAAACTAAGGCTTTCAGAAAATCTGACCAGCTCTTTGTATCCTATGCTACAGCTTCACAAGGGAAGGCTATATCAAAACAAACTATTTCCAAATGGATAGGACATTGCATTCGTTTTTGCTATACCCATCATGGAAAACCAGTTCCTGCTACCATTAGGCCCCACTCTACCAGGGCAACAGCTACATCTACAGCCTTCCTCAGGGGGATTCCAACCAAGGAGATTTTGGAAGCTGCAACTTGGAGTTCAGTACACACCTTTACCAAACGCTATCACTTACCTCTTTACTCTAAGACTAGAGCTGGCTTCGCCACTGCAGTTCTGCAGGGCCTTCTAGCCTCCTCTAACCCTCTATAACACCTCCACGCATCCTTAGCTTTGGGATTCTACCCAAGTGTGATGACTGCAGCAGGGTAACACGATGAACATAGTACAGTTTTGTACCTACCATAATTGTAGATGTTCGAGTGTACACCCTGCTGCAGTCCAGGTTACCCTCCCCCATCCCCTCTGATCTAACTGTCTAAATCTCTACAATACCTTCCTGATGTATTTGCTTATAGCTGGAGGGATTTTGTGTTTGTGCAAAAATTACTTAATTTGGTACTAATTACTGACCACCTTTTTGTGAGCACCTGACATCTGGGGCAAGAAAAACTGAAGAAAATGGCGTTGGATGCATTATTTATACCCCTGGCGCACTTGACTTCAGGGAAGAAGCGACAGCAACCCAAGACTTTGGAATTCCGGCCGACTGCGGGACTGACGACAGGATAACCCAAGTGTGATGACTGCAGCAGGGTGTACACTCGAACATCTACATTTATGGTAGGTACAAAACTGTACTTTTTTCAACTCCAGCTCAATCTGGGACTCTTGTCTGCCCAGATGACCACCTTCCTTCACCAGGATGAAGTCCTATTCCTGTCCAACTATTTCCAGTCCTTAGTTCCACTAGCTTTGACTTCAGCAAGAGAAATCCTAAGAATTCTGGGCTACATAGCAAATACAATACCTTTTTTAATATTTGCAAGAGTACATGAGTAAAATCCACTGGTACTTGAAGTTCCTTTGATTTCAGGACTGTCACGTAGTGGACTTCAAGATCCATCTCTTGCTCTTTCTGAAGAAAGAATTGCAATTATGAGTTTCTCAACTCCAGCTCAATCTGGGACTCTTGTCTACCCATCCACTCCCACCCAGGATATCAACACAGATGCATTGGATATGGCGTGGGATGCATGGACAAGCCCCACCATAGTTTAAGGCCAGCGGGCACCCAAGAATATAAGGGAACACATCAATGTTAGAAGTTCCTTATCCAATTCCTTTTGTTATTCTCACACCACTGGAACCCAGGCCGCCTCAGGATTTTCATGGACAATGCTACAGTCTTGTTGGTACATCAGTAAACTGGGTGGAGAGGGCCAAGTCTTACCAGCTGTGCAGGTTAGCTCTGATGGTATGTGATTGTGCGATAAATGCAAGTGTTCTTGCAGACTCACTAAGCAAGTCCATGGAAGATCTTCACAAATGGACAGTCCACAAATGGGGTATCCCTTAAAAACACCTTTTTGCCTCCTCTCAGAACAGACATCTGTAACTGTTTTGCTGAAATACCCTTGTCCTCAGGCTTGGAGAGCAGACACAATGACCTTTTATTGGGGATGCTTCCTGTATACCCCCCCCCCCCAATTCAGAGGTACTACTAAAGATCCAGAGATAAACCAGAAATCTTGCTAGACACTCCCTTTTACCCCAGGAAGCATTGGTTCTTCCTCCTCCATCTGGCCAGGAGCCATCATTGAAAGATAATCCCACAAAGTGGACTTGCACAGAAGGACTCGCATACATTCCAACCTGCAGGTTCTCAACTTGACTTTGTGGGTGATAGAATTTTAATCCCTTCAGACATCAGTTTTAAGAGGACATCCTCCAAGTAGCAAGAAAACCTGGAACTAGAAAATCTTACTCTCCAAGTGAAAAAATTCTATCTGGTGCTTTAAGAAGAATAAGGATCCCTTCCAGGTGAAGATTCTGTTTATTCTTTCTTGTATGAGTTACTTAAAAGTTCCTTTTCCTCCATTAAGGCACACCTGTCTGCCATTTTTTGGGTGCATGCTTCTAAATCCTCTGTTACTTTCCTGAATTGAAGTGAGGCAGTTTTTAAAAGGTGTCCTTCGCCTGAACCTACCTAGGATCTCTGTTCCCCACTTCCACCCCACCCCTGGGGTCCAAATGTTGTCTCTGAAAAACTTGCATTACCACATTTTTAAACCAGCACCACCGTGTCTTTGAAATTCTTTAAGTGTGAAATGGTTCTGCTGACTGCTGTTGGCTATGCTATATGAGTTTCAGAATTTTAAGCCCTTATGGTCATTCCCACATTCCTCATCTGTTCACTAGAATAGGATTTCCTTAAGGGCTATATTCCCTCTTTATGCCAAAAGTAGTAAATAAGTTGTCCTTCAACCAGACCATCCATTTGCCTGCAGATCTTTCCTAACCCACAGAACAAGGAGGAAAGACGTCTTTGTTCCCTTCCACTGTGTTATATGGGGTGTATCACAAGAATTGCCATTGGAACTGATCATTCTTACTGTATTTTTCTTTGTGTGGATTTCAGATATTTATATTGCTGCATCGGCTGTGATTTATTTTTATTTTCTGTTAGCATCTACATGCTTTGTTGTCTTACACTAGACTGACAACCGCTCCAACATCATTTTTATAACCTGTTGCATGTTTTGCTGGTCTCATTCCAGATCCTTTGCTGATTTGTCTTAGCTTGCTTGGAACTGTTACCTGATCTGAAACTATACCCTTCTGAAGTTTGGCTGTGAGGCAAAACTTAGATTTTTTTTTTTTAAAGATGAGTACCCATCTGAATCTGTTTGTTACCTAGGATTTATGGATACCATAAGAGAGGGACATGCTTGTCAACTACCTGCAACTGAGTTCTAATCCTGAAGACTGTGTAAGGCAGTCTTTCCTCAAAACCACTTCTGGTCCAACAGCTTGACTATACCTGACCAGCGTCTGGGGATGGGGTCTTGCTTCCTTTACAAGGAACTTTTATTTATATGTGAACTTTCACTGAATGTTAGAATGTCAGCTGTATCTATTACTGGTCCATACACTGTCAGGTGTATTTTGTATAGATCCAGTCTGTCCTTGGATGTCAGGATTTACCCAAGAGATGCAGATGTCTTGTTTAACTATCCCACTATTTTGTATACTTCTTTGGTCAGTTTGGAATATGCAGGTACTCTCTGATTTTCTCTGCCCTGAAAACTCTATACTGTCTTAACCGAGAGAAAGGAGCAATAAGTGGTTATTTCTTTTGTTGATATGAAACTATATACAAAGAAAAACTGATATTTTGTTGTCATGATAGAAGGCTAGAGGGTTGTATGGTGTTTCAGATTGCCATTTGATGCCTTTGTGGACCTGGTTTCCATTTAAGTCTTCTGCACTTGGGGGAAACTATGAATGTGCCCTGTCTCCTCTTCCTGTGTGGGAGAAAGCAAATCGGTCTCCACTCACCTCTCTTGTATATTAAATAAACTCTACAACAGAAGGAAGAAACTGTTGCAGAACAAGGTGAAGTCCCTAGACTGGAAAAACTCCCTTATTAGCCTCAACAAAAAGTTGAGATCCCTCATCAAATCCTCTAAAGCTAGCTATGAAGGCAGAATTATGGCATACACTAAAAACAACCACAAAGCCTTCTATAGTTATATCAAGAACCTCAACGTCAATACCCAGATTTGATCTGAGTTACTGCACAATGGTACCGCCTATACTGAGCCAACAGATATTGCCAACATACTGGCCGACAGATTCAGTGCCAGCTTTACCCCCCTCCCCCCCAGGACCAATCACAATACGGGAAGAATGCCAGGCACCCAGCATTACTGCAGCACAGGTTAAAGCTGCATTGTCCAAAGTCAAGAATACAGCTTCTATGGGACCCGATAATATCCCTGGCTGTATTCTTTATGAACTACATACCGAACTGACACCACATCTGTGTGCCCTGTGCAGTCACAGCCTCACCTCAGGCTTTGTTCCTACCAAATGGCACACTGCTACAGTCATCCCTCTCCATAAAGGGGGAGCACCTGCAGACCCTGAGAATTATCACCCCATTAGCCTGATGAGTCTAATATGTAAAGCTGTGGAGTGCATCATCATGGACCTGATTAACAAAGACATAGAAAGTCTCCAAACTCTAGACCACTAGCAATTTAGCTTTGTGAAAGAGAGATCATGCCTGCTCAACCTGGTTGATTTCTTTTGAGTCAGTCACCAGGGCTGTGGATGAAGGTTAGGCAGTGCATACAGACTACCTCGATCTGACCAAGGTCTTTGATACCCTTCTTCACTCGGGAATTATTGATAAACTCAGCAAACTAGGCATCAGTCCCTATATCACTAGGTGAGTTGCAAATTGGCTCACAGATAGAACACACATTGTGAAAATAGTAGACTCCAAGTTAGACTGCCGACCAGTCACGAGTGGAGTCCCACAGGGATCGGTCCTGGGTCCTGTCCAGTTTGGCATCTACTTCTCAGAAGCAGGGCACCACAAAGGGACTCTGGCTGAACAAGTTTGCAGACAACTGCAATCTGGGAGCCATTATTAACTTCCCAAGTGATGCAGACATCCTGAGAACAATGACTGGTGTCAAAACCATGGCCTTAAGCTTAATGCCAAAAAATGTGTCGTCATTCCCTTTGGTAAAAACTCAGTTCCCACTAATTACCACATTAATGGGAGTCCACTGAACACTGAAGGCATTATAAGAGATCTGGGGATGCAGGTTGACAGCAACCTCTCCTTTGACCACCACATTGCCACTGTGGTCAGGAAGTCCTTCCATGTGACACATCTCATTACCAAGGATTTTGCATCCAGGAAGAAAGAGGTCATCATCTCTCTCCACTCTTCCCTCATTAGACAACTCATTGAGTATAATGCCCCATTTGGCATGTACCTCACTAGACACCTGCAACAACTGGAAAGGCCACAGAAGTACCTCACTGAGAGGAACCTAGGCATTAAACACATGTCCAACATGGACAGACTCCAGCTATTCTCTGTGTCATATCACCTACTTAGAGCCGATCTTTGACTTACAAAGCCATGTCTGACCCAATTCTGTTAGAAATGCTACAACTACAGAAATCCCAATCCCTCCGCACCACACGCTCCAGAGACCCCAACCTCATTACCACAATCAACAGAACATGCTAGAGGGACAGGTTCCTCACGCAGAGACTGCTCATGCTATGGAATAGACTCCCATACATGTCAAGCAGAGCAACTCACTGTCCCTCGTCAAGAGAAGTCTTGATGAGTGGATGGGTAATAGAAAGTTCATCTCTGGGATCACTCCAGTGGCTCTACTTGATAGAGGCACTGAGAACTAACGTCGGGCGGCACGATGACAGGGCATTTCTATGGGGTAGGCTTGTAAAGGCTCCAGGGCTGTTAGCTTAGTGCACACTTATAAACCTATGACGCTCCTCTTTCTTTTTTCTGAGAGTCTCAGATTTTGATAACAGCTGAACCTTTGCACTTGTAGTAAGAAATTGAGGCTTTGCTGCTACCTGATGGAGAAACTTGAATTAGTTTTTGTTTCTGTTCAGTTTAAAATTAGTTGACCCATCTGTGTTATCTGCATGATTTGGATCTCTAATCCATTCTGCTTTGAAGATACATTCCTAAATCATGTCTGCTTTCCATAAGGGTAGATCTGGAGTCCAGGCTTTCAGTCCGGCATAGATTAAACAAATACATATTGCTTGAAGTTTTTAATTTTAGATTGACAGATTAAGTCTGGTTCCCTATTGGGGTATACATTTTATTACTGAGATGCTTTCCTTTCCTTGTTCGGAGTTTGTGAGCTGAAACTCTCAAGTTTGTTTCTAGACAACTAACCTTCTGGTTGTTGTTACCTTTTATAAGCAGTAACATTTTTATTGATAATAGAAAAATACTTTGTGTGTGTGTAATAATAAGTGTCTCACTGCTGTTGTATGTATCTGACATTTTGATTCCAAAGTTCCATACATTAGTTTACACCAGTCATTTTAATCTGGTCCTGTTCAGGCATGTTGTTGAGAGGGGAACCTTCACTGATTATAGCTGAAGGACAGAGGGAGATTCCTCAGATCTTTGAGAGGAGAGGCCTACCACCATTATTTAGTCACGCCAGGGGTCTGACCCTCAGAGGAGTTTTGTACAGACATCCCACAGAAAAAGACACAAAACAAGGCCTGTTTCCCCCGTTAAGGATTCCAAACATGAATGGCAGGATTTCACTCAGGATTTGTTTAGTGCTTTGATAGGCTTGAACCCTCCGGAAGGGGTCTTTGTTCCTATTCTTTACTGTCCGCCTACTCCACTGAAAGAGACCTAGGAAATTGGTTTCCTGGGATGAGGACTTGGACTCGGGGGAAGAATCTTTGGATAATTCTTCTCAAATACCTTCCCCTTAGACCTCGGTTCAGAGAAGTAGGATTCCATAAGACAGATTCCCCCTCAAAGGAGCTCTATTTTGGGGATACCATTGCCTGTATGACGGATTATTCTAAGTGCAGTGGGATTGTTCTCAAGTTTCTGAGATTCAGAAAAGATATGAGCTCCTACAAATGGAGTCTGCCAAACCATCTACTGTTTTTCCTTTTCTGGTTGCCCTTCTGGGTACTTTCTTTGCAATGTCTGTAGACCCTGACTCTAAACCCCCTTCACCTAAGAAGCCAGATAGATTCTATAAAGTGACTGAGGAGTACACATTTCTTTATAAATGCCCTTCTGCTGACCTTTCTTTGGTGTCAGTCTCTTTTGACAAGCCATCTAAGTTATTGCCCCCTACCAAGCTATTGCTTTCTGTTAAAGATAGTAGAGCAATGGAAAGGCTGGGCAAGAAAGTTGACACTGCTGCCACTTTATCCTTTAAGGCCATCAACTGGTGTAGCGGTTCACATTGTTGCCTCACAGCAAGAGATTTTCTGGTTTGATTCTCAGCTTGGGTGCCTTCTGTGCAGAGTCTGCATGTCCTCCCTGTGTTCACGTGGGTTTCCTCCCACATTCTAAAGACATGCGTCTGGAGCAGTCCTCCCAGGGCCTCCGATGAAAATGGGCTCTGTCCCAGATGGACTTTTCCCAGTAAACAAATGTCAAAATAAAATAAACTACCAAACTCCTATGACCAGGTACATCTTGGCTGTCCTTTCCAGGTTTCTAAGGTGATTTCTGAACTTCCTGATCCTGAGGTAAAGGCTTTCTCCTTTTCCCTGCCGGGCTATACTTTTCAAGTTGCACACCAGTCAATCAAATGTGGCTGTGGCCACTGTCTCTGGTCCTGTTGTAAGGCATTATTCTTTGTTTCGTCTTCAGGCTTTGCCTGATGATATTAAGGTCAAACCTTTAAATGCTCCTTTGGATAGTAAAACTCTTTTTGGATCTGCTGCTGCTGACCTTTTCAAGTCTGTCCAAGACAAGGACAAACCCATGCAGGAGCTGAAGCATATTTTTATTTCTCCTGTTCCCAAATTTCAGAGGAATTATCCCTCTAAGTCTGCATTTCTTCGTAGCGATCTCAACCTGCTCCTAAGTTCAAGAAGATTTCTAGATATGTGCCTCCTGCTAAGTCTAGTCAGAAACCTGCTTTTCAGGACAAGCCAGGTTCTGTTTGACAGTTTGCTTCTCTTTCCTTGGCGAGGTTTCCTTGTCCCTCTGTCTGTCTCTGTCTCTTCCAAATTGATTACGAATCAATTCAGACTTTTGGGTTCTGTCCATTATCTGTCATGGATATTTAATGGTTTGGAAATCGCTTTCTCCCATTTTAGGACTTCTTTGCTCTCCTTGGGAGCAGCTCTATCATTTCTCCGGAGTTCTTCACACCCTGTTGGTTCAGGGCACCTTTCAGGCTGTGTCTACTGCCCAACAAGAGAGAGGTTGTATTCCAGGATGTTCTTGGTACCATGAAAAAGGGCATATGGTGATCAGTTCTGGATCTTTCCAGGCTGAACACCTTCCTCAAGATTCCTTCCTTTCCAATGGTATCTGCAGACATTATTTCCTCTTCTTCTACCCCAGGCCTTTCTGGTATCAATTGACCTCAAGAATGCATACCTTCACAACTCCATCCATCCCCTTTTCAAAAAATGTTTACATCTCTCTGTCTCTTCCTTGCATCTTAAGGTCCCTGCTTTCTCCTTTGGCCTTTTTACTGCCCCAAGGGTGTTCACCAAATTCCTCATTCCTGTCATTTCTTTTTGCAGGGTTCAATGTATTCAGGTCTTTCCTTCTGTAGGCAATCTGCTTACTCATGCTCTTTCCCCCAACTCTCTGCTTCAGGATCTCAAGTTTACGGTTTCTCTGTTGTTAGAGTTTATGGTTCACAGTAAGCTTCCAGAAATCAGTTCTGATAAGTTCTCAGGATAATATTTTCCTTGGCTGCAAACTTTATACACTTCCCATGTTGGCATCTCTACCTGCCCCAAAGGTTCTCTGTCTAATAACCTTTTTTAATCCCTTCTTCCTCTGGTATCTGTCACGGCCAGGGAATTTCTTGGGTTTGTAGCTTCCATCATTCCCATGCTCCCTGTCTCCAGGCTTCAAATGAGGAAACTTCACTGGTACCTCAAATCAGTGTGGCTTCATCATTTCCACCCACTGGAGTTCCTGGTACCTTTTCTTCCCTTTCTCAAGTTCGAGCTCAACAAAAGTTTCTTAACCATTCATTTTAATAGATTTGGAACCCATGTTGTGACATGTGTTGCCAGTAAGTCTTTGGAGACTGGTGTACTGCACTGGTTAAGTAATACTGGATTGCAAACTTTTAGACAAAAGCATACACTCATTTCAGTCCATTGCATAATCCTGTCCCAGAGACAGTCTACTCCAGTCTTATTGCTGACATTACTGACGTTTCATTTGCTGGTTAAACATTTGATCATTTAGTGTAATGTATTGTTATGTAATCTATTGGTCAGCAGCTGAAGGTCTAACTTAAATTTACTTGCATTGTCTGTTAGCTTTTGTAATGACAGGGGAAGTTTTGTTTGATCCACCCTGGTTCAAGAAGTGTGATTTGTCTCTGATCTTAGGTTCATAGTGTCTGAGTGATGTTCAACCTTAAGCAATTTTTCCTAACCTACTAATGTATTGTAGTGCAACTGTAATGTCCTTCCCTATCACTGTTGCAATATTCTTTACCCGAGGGATCTCCTGCCAAAGATAGCCCGATGTCCCTCCAGTATACCAAAGCCTGTAGTACTTAGAGGCATCATGGTCACACGTATGCTCCCTGCACATGGCACAGGACGTAAAGGTGACATGTGGACACACATACTCAGAACTTCATTGCCGCCAGACCATATGCCATTGTTGAGCATTGGTCTGAAGACCCTTCTGCTCTTCTGGTTATCCAGCTGTATTCTCAGATAAGTGTCCCATTGGGATTTCTTCTCTACTCTTGTTTTGTAGTTGTTTGCCATCTGTCTTGAACAGTGTCTCTCATATTTGGGTACTTCTCAAGATCTTAGGCAGCACTTGATCTTCCAGGCATTTGTGTCCAAGACCCTTCGTAGTTGTCTCTTTTCCTTGTCTATATACCCGGAGAATCAGCATCTTAAGTTGTTGGCTCAAGGTGCTTTGGTAGAATCCTCCCATTTCAAGAACCAGCCATCTGCCAAGAAGGTGGCCAAAAAAGTTAGATCTGATCCAGCTGCTGTCCAACCTCCCCTGAATGCGTCTCTCTAGAGGCTGGTGAAAGCTCGGAGGACTGTCCAGTGGTTGCTTTGGATTTGTCTGCTGTGACCGCTTCCATCTGCATGGCTCCAGCTTCTCGCATGTCCTGTGAGGTTTTTCAGATAACTGTACCAGAGTTGAGGGGGAACCTTGGCTAATCTTATCTGAAGGACAAGGGGGATTCTTCAGATCTTAGGAAAGGGCTACTACCATTACTGAATCCTGCCAGGTATCTGACCCTCAGAGGTATTTTGAACAGACATCCCACAAAGAAACACAAATCAAGGCATATTTCCCCTGTTAAGGATTCCGAACATAAATGGCAGGATTTCACTCCGGATTTATTTAATGCTTTGATGGCCTTGAACCCTCCTGAAGGGGTCTTTTTTCCTTTTCCTCACTGGCCTTCTACTCCACTGAAGAGGCCTAGGAAATTGGTTTACTCGCATCAGGACCTTGACTTTGGGGAAGAAACTTTGGATTATTATTCTCAAATCCCTTCCCTTTGAACTGTGGTTCAGAGGAGGAGGATTCCATAAGCCCAGATTCCCCCCAAAGGAGCTCTCCTTTGGGGATACCATTGCCCGTATGACTGATTTTAAGTGGAGAGGGATTGTTCTCAAGTGTCAGAGAGTCAGAAAAGATGTTATGAATGCCTACAAATGGAATCCTGCCCTACAAGTAGAGTCTCCCAAGCCATCTCTCAACCTGGGGCTCACGTCTTAGAGATTCAGAAAAAGATATGAGCTCCAACATATGGACCAAACCATTTCTCAACCTGAGTCTTCTTTTTCAAGCTCTAGTTCTTACTCAGGAGCTCTTTACCAGTGCCTCAGACAGGTGGTAGGGGTACCTCCTTTAGGCCCTTAAAGGTTCAGGGTCCCTGGCCTCCTCTCCAGAGATCAGACCACATCAACATAAAGCAGATGAGGGCACTACCTCTGGCTCTGCAATCCTTTCATTCCTTCTTTCATACTGGGTCCCTGAAAGTTTTCACAGACAATAACACAGTGATATGGTATGTCAAGTAGGAGTTACAAACTCCTATCTTCTTTGCAGACTAGCTATTCAGTGCTAGGATCTAGCTATTCAGTATTGTGCGACTCTTCTGGTAGTTTACATTTCCTCAGAGCACAGAGGGCTTAGGAGGAAGGGACTCAGTCTCCTTGAGCAGGTCCGGTACACAAGATCATGAATGGATGCTTCACAGAGATGTGTCCATTGGTGGGTCATTCTTCTGGTAGATCTTTTTGCCTTCCCTCTGAGTAGACAAATTTCTGTATTCTGTTGCAGACTTCCAAGTCTTCTGGCTTTAAAACTAGATGCCATGTGTTTTCCTTGGAAGGGGGTGAGGTTCTTTGTGTTTCACTGTTGCAGTCATCACACTTGGGTTACCTGCCTGCAGGTAGCTCTCAGTCGGCCCAAATACCAGAGACTTAGTAGTTCTGCGTCGGTTGCCGTCGCTCCAGGAATGACGTCAGGGGTATAAAACAGGCAGCTGATGCCATTACATCAGTCTTTCTTGCCGAGGAAGCAGAAGCGGTTCGTAAGTGCCGGTCGGCTGCTACCTGAGTTTTCGTTTACGAAGTGAATCATCCTGAAGTCTTCTAAAGCTATGTACCCCATTGGGGATCCTTTTTTTTCTTGCTCTAATCAATGTCAGAAAAAGTTAATTGTCTTAGTTGTGGAAAGCAAATACCACACCAACATTTTCATTCTTACTGCATCACCTGTCTAGGCCCAGACCTAGGACATACCTCACTGTCGGTTTTGTGCCTTGTTCAATGCCCGAACCATTCGTCATCGGGCCCTTATTGTCGCTAAATACTTTTGTTCTTGATCTCCGTGTTCCGCAGTGACTTTGGTAAGCCGTCTGACTACCGATATTCTGAAAAAACATAAGGATAAAGACCGACAAGACCGCACAGGTTCAAAGCTGCTGATGATGCTTCCATTAAGCTAGTCACCAGTTCGCCGGTACTCAGTGAGACACTTTCACAGCCCCTGATGCCTGCTTCACTGGATTCACAGGCCTCTACCAAGACCCGCTCGGAGTCCGGTAAGCCGCAAGACTCTTCTTCGACTATGGAACTGGTGGATGTCTTTACCTTGGATGGGTCTGGAGCTGCTGAGCAGGCACTGGCCTCTGAGGAAGTTCTTCACACTACCGATGTTCAGCACAAACCAACTACTTCAGTTCTGTCTAAAAGTACCAATTTTCTAAGGCCAAGAGTACACGCAGGAAACCGAAGACCAAAGCGCATGCAGCTCCCTTGCCACAAAATAAAATGCTTAGAATGGCAGAAGACCCTATTATGCTGATTAGGGGAAGTCAGCCTTCCCCCGCTAAGAGAAGAGAGACCAGTCCCCAGCAGCTTCAACAGACCAAGAGTCCGACTCTGAGGTTTCTGATTATGACTGATTATGAAGACATGCCCTTATCTGCTTATGAGGATTCTGATGCAGAGGAATACATTCCCTCTGCCTCTCCTCCAAAGAATTTTTCTTTTGGTGAAACGTTACATACTTTAAGAGAGCATTTCCACTGGGAATGCCAAGATTATCCTCAGTCCAAAAAGAGACTCAGAGAATTTCTAGACTTGCCACAACACAGGCTTTTAGCAATGCCGCCAGTCCTGGAAGTTGTTGTTGATGTCTTTATGGAATCCAGTCTTACTCCTGATACTTTACACCCTGCCCCTAGGAAACCTGACAGGTACTACAGAGTACCTGACTCTCATAGATTTCTTTTCAAAAATCCTACTGCTGACCCAGAGATCATTTCCCACGGGCCCAAGTGTATCAAGACAACTACAGCTAAGAATCCCACCCCTTTGGACAGGGATTCCAGAGCTTTGGACAGATGGGGTAAGAAAGTATATACCTCTGCAACTCTTGCCATTAGGGCTTTGAATTGTCAGTTTCACATGCTCAAGTATCAACAACATATTATGGAACTTGTTAAGCAAAAAATAGCTACCTCTACAGACTGTGCAAAAAATAAAGAATTGCAAGAGCTTATGCATTCTACAAGCAGGTCAGCAAGCATACATTGCAGTGTGGTTTTGACGCCCTAGAAGCATCTTGTAGGACAGCAGTTACTGGTTCTGTACTGAGAAGGCATGCTTGGCTGAAGGAGCAGACCTTGCCAGATCATGTCAAATCCAAGTTACTAGGCGCTCCTTTGAACAAGGACAATCTGTTTGGCACCAAAGCAGAAAAGGTTCTTAAAAAGATGGAAGAAAAAGCTAAATCTATGCAGACAGTCAAAGAATTCCTGCAAGTACAGCCTCCTAGATTCAGTAGGCATTGTCCCTCGAAACATTGGTCATTTCCAGCACCCTCAAGGCCATCTTAAACTAGACCTAGGGGAAACAGACCCCCTAGACTACAGTCTCAGGGTATGCAGAGATCTGTGCAATGGAGTGCCTCCACCTCTAAAGCAGGGAGTGCTAAGCCACCCTCTTTCGGTAAGAATTCCCAATGACTGGTCAGCTCCACTCCCCTCCTCTGCCCAACCAATTGTGCCCCTAGGGGGAAAATGTGCCCTTCATGCAAAAAACTGGATTCCCATCACCAAAGATTGATGGGTCCTCAACATTGTATCCCAGGGGTACAAATTTTATTTTCACTCACTGCCAACCCCAAAAGGGTTCCCAGTCCTCCCTCTAAACCAACGGGCAGAGGCTCAAAACCAAGTCCAAACCCTGCTCTCTATAAGGGCAATTCAACCTGTTCCTGCGGAACAGATAGGTCAAGGGTTCTATTCCAGACTTTTCCTGGTACCCAGAAAAGAGGGAACTTGGCATCCAATCCTGGATCTTTCCATTCTCAACATCTTCCTGGTTGTACCCAAATTCAAAATGCTCACCCTGCAGCAGCTTCTACCTGTGCAAGCCAATGATGCCTGGTTAGTCACCCTAAACTTAAAAAAAGCCTACCTGCACATCCCTATAAGGGAGTCATGCAGAAAATATCTACGCTTCAAGGCAGGATATATGCATCATCCGTTCTCTGACTTCATTTGGCTTATCTACTGCTCCCAGAATCTTCACAAAATGCCTGGCTCCAGCCATTGCTTACTGCAGACAGAGAAATATTCAAATTTACCGATACTGGGATGACTGCCTGATTCAGGCAGACAGTCGGGAAA
Organism: Protopterus annectens; assembly: GCF_019279795.1. NCBI lineage: Eukaryota > Metazoa > Chordata > Ceratodontiformes > Protopteridae > Protopterus > Protopterus annectens. The sequence continues at coordinate 539,259,130 of NC_056733.1, forward strand.
TGCTTTTGCAGCACCTGACATTTGTAAAAAAAAAAAAAAAAAAAATCCTTCAAACCTCCCTGGGGTACACATCAACGAAAATAAATCAAAACTAGTCCCCAGTCAAAAGATTATATTCAAGCTTTAACACAGCATCCCAGATGGCATTCCTCACTCCAGAAAAACAAACCTATCTGACAGGCTGTTTTACTCAAATGGCCACCAGAGCCCAGCTTATCCGCAAGGAAAATCCTGCAGGCCCTAGGGTTCATGGCCTCATGCATGCCAGACTGCATATGAGGAAACTTCAGTAGTTCTTAAAAAGTCTTTGCTGCCAACATTTTCAGTACCTGGAAACTGTCATTCCCATTATACCCTGTCTAAGGACAGAGTTCCTTTGATCGGCAGCAGCATTCAACCTCAATAAGGGACGGCCCTTTACTCAACCCCATGCCACCCAGACCCTAACCACAGACGCATCAGACTATGCCTGGGGGCACACGTGGACGGCAAGGGCATTCAGGGCCACTGGAGCCCAAATCAAATGCATCTGCACATCAACCAGAAAGATATGCTAGCTGTGCAGCACGCTCTGACAGCTTTCAGATCCCTTCTCTCTCCAGGACACCTGCTAATAAAAACAGCACCACATTTATGTGGTACATCAACAAGCAGGGGAGGAACCCACTCTTACCCACTCTGCAGGCTAGCCATGGCCCTGTGGAACACAGCCTTGGGCATGGAGGTCCATCTGCAAGCTCAGTTCCTGCCAGGCAAACAAAACTCACTGGCAGACGATTTAAGCAGAAATCTCCTAGACCCACACGAGTGGCAACTAGAGCCCAGCAGCTTCAACCTTCTGATTCAGAAATGGGGGACCCCAGAGGTGGATCTCTTTGTCTCCCCGTACAATCACAAGCTCAGCAGATTCTGCACCAGGACACCTCACAGCAGGGCCTAGAAAGTGGATGCCCTATCCTTCCAGTGGGTAAATCTCTCAATCTATGCCTTTCCCCCCTCTGCCCCTCCTCTCAAGAGTATTTCTCAAGATAAGACTGGACAGACCAAGGACAGTTCTGATTGCCCTGGACTGGCCACGCCAACACTGGTACCCAGTCCTGCGAAGCTTGTCACCGGTGCCACCCTGGCACCTACACCCGAACCCAACCCTGCTCTCTTAGCAGGGGGGTCAGATATTGCATCCACAACTGCAAACCCTAACTCTTGCAGCCTGGCTTACTCCTTGAATTCTTCCCCAGTAACCAGCCTAAGCAAGCAGGTGCTGGACGCCATCCTTGAAGCCAGAAGACTCAGTACAAGGAAATCCTATGCTGATAAGTGGAAAAGGTACTGCTCCTTGATTCAATCTAAAGGAGAGGACACAACCCTGCCTCTAATCCTGAATTACTTAGCAGATCAACTCCACAGAGGCCTATCCTTCTCCTCCATTAAGATCCATGCCTCTGTCACTTCGGCTCATTACAACACTGAGCCTCCTCTCTTCTCTCAACCTGTTATCAAACAGTTCCTGGAGGGGCAAACAACTTAAGGCCATCAAGGATAGCACCCACCCCTGGTTGGGACCTTAACTTTGTACTGGAAAAGCTCACGCTACCACTCTTTGAGCCTGCAGCATCAGCAGAGTTAAAATTCCTCTCTTGGAAAGCAGACTTGCTTCTGGCCATCACTTCAGCTAGAAGAGTGTCTGAGCTATAAGCATGTATGGCTGTGGAACCCTTTATTATTTTCCATGTGGACAGGGTTTCCCTCATGACTAACCCTTTCTTTATGCCTAAAGTGGTGTCCAGTGTGGCTCTCAGTCAATCCATCCACTTGCCTACCTTCTTCTGTAATCCTCAAAAGAAAGGGGAAAGGATCCTGCACTCTTTGGACGTGCACAGACCACTCAGATTCTACCTTGATAGGACTAAGCCCTTCAGAAAATCTGACCAGTTACTAGTCAGCTTTGCAACAGGGGCAGAGGGCAAGGCCATTTCAAAGCAAACTGTTTCCAAATGGATAGCACATTGCATCAATTTCTGCTGCAAGCACCATGGGAAACCAACCCTTCAGGGGGTCAGAACACATTCCACTAGGGCAACTTTTCCCTCTACAGCATTCCTCAGGGGAGTCCCTACCAGGGACATCCTGGAAGCTGCTACCAGGAGTTCTGTTCACACCTTCACCAAGCATTACCACCTGCCTATTTTTTCCAATTCCAGGGCAGGTTTTGCAACAGCAGTCCTCCAAGGCAGTCTAGCCAGCACTAACTCTACGTGACTGCCTCCATCCTTCTTCAGCTTTGGGAATCTACCGAAGTATGATAACTGCAACAGTGAAACATGAAAAACATAGTACAGTTGTGTACACTTACCATAAATGTAGATGTTAGAGTGTATTCACTGTTGCAGTCCTGGTTTCCCTCCCTTCAGCCCCCTGTTTTTTCTCTATTTCTCTCTCTCTTTCTCTCTCTCTCTCTCTGTCGAAACTCTCTATGCCTTTTACTGCCGTCCCCCCTTTTCAGGGGTATTGGTATTGGTATTTATTTTTTACTGGTGGTGTTTTCCCCCGCCATAACTTAGCTCCCTATTGGGGGGCTCCTGACATTTGGGGCAAGAAAAACTGATGTAATGGCGGTTGCTGCCTGTCTTTATACCCCTGACGACCTGACGTCATTCCTGGAGTGACAGCAACAGAAGCAGAAATACTAAGTCTCTGTTATTCGAGTCGACTGAGGGCTACCTGCAGGCAGATAACCCAAGTGTGATGACTGCAACAGTGAATACACTCGAACATCTACATTTATGGTAAGTGTACACAACTGTACTTTTTTGTACATCTTTCTCCCCTTCCTCTGTTACTGCGAGTTCTAGACAAGATCAAGTGTTTTGGTGTTTTTTGTTTACCCAGAGCAGTTCTTTCACATGTTTCTTTTACTTCCTGCACACATAAAAAAATTTTCTCTACTTTTCATATAAAAATTTTTTCAACAAAAAAACAAAAAAAAAAAAATATTTGTGTATATAGATTGTTGTTTGTCATGTTGTCATATTCAAATTTTGTGTGTGTCCATGGGATTTCTTAAGATTTGAAAATCTTTTGAAAAAGGACTTTTATAAATTTAAATTGCACACCAAGACTCTTAAAAAATTTCTCTTTGACTTTTTCCCCAAAACCTTTATAATTCTCTTATATTTTTTTTCTTTTTTTTTTATTCTTGAGGAACACTTTTTTTTTTTTTCTTGCTTAATCTTCTCACTCTTTTTTTTTTTTTTCTCCATACTGTCTAGTGCATTTCCTTGTGAAAAATTTGTTTTCTTTTTTTTGTTTTTTTTTTCAAATTCTCTCTTTTTTTTTTTTTTTGCAATATTTTTTTTTTTTTTTTTTTCTTCTCTGTTTGTTTCTTTTAACTTTTTTTTTTTTATTTTTGTTTTATATTTTTTTTTCTTTCTTCAATCTCTTTCTCATTCTTTTTTTTCTTTTTTTTTTTATTTTCACATAAAAAACAAATTTTATTTTTTTGAAAAATTTTATTATCTCTTTTTTTAAATTTCTCTTCTTTTTTTTTTTTTTTTTCTCTTAAATTTTTTTTTTCTTTTTTCATTTTTTTTTTTTAAATTTCTTTTTTTTTTTTTTTGTTTTTTTATATAAAGATCCTCAAAATTAATTTTTAATTAAATATACTCTTTTTATTTTTTCAACATCTTTATGTGTATTAAAATATTTTTATTTCACTTTTTTTTAAAAAATTTTTAAATTTTTTTTGAAATCCTTTTTTTTTTTTTTTTTTTTAAAAACATCTGTTTTTTTTTTATATCACATAGTTGTGTGTAAATGCCAATAATAAAATTTAATAAACATATGGTGTTAAAAAAAAATATCATTTAACACAGTGTAAAAAAAAATTTCCAAAAATTCTAGAATTTTCATTTTTTTTATAAATTCATTGTGTTGCAAAGTAAACTTGTATCGTATTTTTTTTAAATTTTTCAAAAAACCTTGTATCTGATCATTTTTCACACTTGTATACACTGTGAAAATTTTTTTTTAAAAAAAAAAAAACTACATTGTTCATCTTGGTTTAAAAAGAACAATCAAAAATCTTGTTCTCTGTTAATTAAAAATTCCAGGTTTGGTGTAAAAAAAATCATAATTTTAAAAAACCTTATAGAAAATTTAAAAAAATTTTATATTTAAACATAATTTGAAATTTTTAAAAAAAAAATAACTTTATCTCAACAAATTAAAAAAAAAAAAAGAAAAAAAAAAAAAATAAAAAAAAGTAAAAAATTTTTTTTTTGAAAAAAAAAATTTTTCTTTAAAATTAATTTTCCTTCCTTCAAACCAGGATTTTTTTTTTTAAAAACATTTTTTTTCTGGAGAATTCCAGAATATATGTTTTCTTTAAAACAAGAGTTCTTTTTAAAATTAAATTTTCTCTTTTTATAATTTTCTGTGTATCAAGTTGAAAATGCTCATGTTACAGTTTTTTTGGATTAAAAATAATTTTTTTTAAGTTTTACATTTTTCATAGTTTGTTTAAAATTTTTTTTTTTTTTTTTTTCACTTTTTATTTTTTGCAAAACAGTTTTTTCCACAACTGCTTTATTGTATTTAGAATCAGAATTCTTGTTATAAAAAATAATTTTTTTTTTATTTTTTTCACATTTTTTTTTTTTTCCATATTTTTTTTAAAAAAAAAACATTTACTTTTTTTCATTTCTTTTTTTTCATGCATTTTAGTTGTTTTTTTTTAAATTTTTTTTTTTGCATTTTTTTTTTCAGTAGCAAAAAGCTGTTTTTCTCTCTGCCAATTAAATACAAACTCTGAAATTATTTTTTTACTTTTTTTTTTTTTTTTTTGCAAAAATTTTTTAAAAAGTTTTTGTTGAATTTAAAATATTTTGCTTTTTTTTTGTCTGCTTTTTTTTTTTGGATAAACTAAGTTGGGAAAAAAGTGGACTATATTTTAAAAACTGAGGGAAAAATAAATCTCTTTTTTTAAAATTTCTCTACACTTCTCTCTTTTTTTTTTTATATTTAAAATTTTCTTCTCTCATTCTAAACACTTTTTAAATTTAACATTTTTATTTTAAAATTTTCCACCCCTTTTAATTTCACTTAATTACATTTATTCCAAGCTTTTTTATAGAAAAATCACATGTTTTTTTTTTATTTTACCTCTCTTTTTTTTCTGTTTTAATTTTTTTAAATTTTTTATATCCCATTTCATAATCTATTTTTTATTATATATCTTTTTATTTTTTTCTTTACTTTTAATTTTTTCACTACTTGTGTATTAAAATAAAAAAATAAAAAATCTTATTTGAATAATATTTTTTCTAATTTTATTGAAAATCACATTTTAACATCTTCAATATTTTTTTTTTTTTTCAATTCTTTTTTTTTTCTTAAATTTTTTAAAAAATACACAGAGTCATTACTTTTTAAAAAATTATCTTCATTTTTTTGTTTTTTTTCTTATCCTTTGTTTTTTTTTCTTCAGTTTATTTGTTTCAAAATTTTTTTTTTCACTTAACATTTTCTTTTTTATATCACATATATACATTTTTTTTATTTCTCTTTTGTATTTATTTAAACACATACATTTGTGTTTTTTTTTTTTTTTTTTTTTTTTCAACTTTGTGTATTAATTTTAAACAACTGCTAGGTGTGAAAAAAATATATTTACTTACTTAATTTTTCTTCTCTTTTTTTTTTTTTAAAAATATATATATATTCAACAAAATTTTTTATAAAATTTTTTTTTTTTCTTCAATCATCTTTTAGTTTTCATATTTGAGGCAAGACTGTGTATAAGTTTGGTTTGCATTAGGTATGCGAGATAATGTGCTTCTTGAGAACAAATGCAAAATCATCTGCAGAGTCTTAGAATCAAAGCATTTCTAAGTTTTAGTTGTAATAAAAGAAAGTGAACTTCTGACTGCTGCAATTTCATGACATTAAATGTTTGTATAAATATGTCTTCACAACCTTGAAGTAGTGGTTAAAATTTTAATTAAAAATATATATATATATATATATATATATATATATATAGAGAGAGAGAGAGAGAGAGATATGTATATGTAAAACAGTACTTTCAGTAATACCATTTAGAATGGACTTTGACATATGTTCATTCCACATTTGTGTGCCATATTATACAACGTATTTGCCATAGTACACTTATTTACTATTTGTTCACCAGCTTAGTGGAGTGGTCTTTTGACCCTTTTCAGCCGTGACTCGTATGTGATTGCCAACACAAATATCTGGCATTTGTATTGTATTACAGTAAATCAACATTTCTTTGCACTTCTGATTCTCACATCATGCATAAACATACTGCCCCCAGACAAAAAATTGAGTTGCATTATTTCTTACCCATTTGGCGGACAGACATTTAGAATAGCAGGTAATAAACTAGGATGTTAATTAGTGATAGAATGTAAAATTCCCCAAGTCATGATTAATTCTTTGTTGCATCTACCACAGGGATCTTGGACCAGTGGTCTCTTGCATTTATTTGGTGTTCCATTTACTTATTTCTTCCTTAAAAGAGGTTTCTGAGGTTTACTCAAACAAATCAGTTTATTCTGTAGCCTTTCCCAGAGACTGTTAATAGAAGGCATTTGATTATGTATAGCTAATGTACACCAGTAGTAGCTCTGGCTCTGTCACATGGTATTTAAATACCCCTCTGGGAAGTAGGTGCATAATGTAAGGCCGGAATCTTCCACTGTCCAGCCTCTGCCGGGTGTTTCTCCTGAGGTTATTATGCACACAGAGTCTCACCCAGTTGTTTTGTCATTTTCTTCTACTGTGTCTGAGTTGGAGGCCGGCTAGGATCTGGCAGGCAGCACGTCCAACGAGGCTTTGCAGGTGTCCATTTTGGGCGTTCAGAGGGAACCGCGGTTGACTGTTTCTGAGAGGTCTAAAGGGGTTCCGCAGCTTCTCTTTCAGGAAGGGATTCCTACTGCAGTTGTGGAGTGCCATCCTGAGTCTGGGCCTTCTTAGGGTTCCAGGACAGCTGTCCCTTTGAAGAAGAAACCGAAAAATAACAATGTCTCTTCTGCTCCTAGGGATCCTCAAATTGAGTGACAGGCCTTTAATCTGGGGTTATTTAATGGCTTACTGTCATTGTGGCCTCCTCAAGGAGTTTCATTTTTTGCTCCTCCTTGGTCCGCCTCTTCCCCTTTTTCCCCTAAAAGGCCCAGAGAATTCCATTCTTCTAAGGTGGATTCTAATCATGACTCCCTTGCTTATTCTGCCCAGATTCCTTCTCCTTTAGGCTATGGGTCTAAGGAGGAGGATTCTCATACTCTTGATAATCTCTGAGGAAATTTCCTTTGCGACACTATCTAGAATGATGGACCTTTTTAAGTGAGATTGTGCCCAGGTTTCAGATATCCATAAGAGGTACTATGAGTTGCTGCAAATGGAATGTTCTAAACCTGTGGCCATTCCTCCTGTCTTGCCTGCTGCATTGGATATTTTTTCCACTGCCTCTAAAGCACCAGATTCTCTGCCCTCTACTCCCAGGAAGTTTGATAATTTTTACAGGGTGCCTTAGTATTGTTCCTTTTTGTTTAAATCTCCTGCTGCTGACCCCTCTGTGGTGTCTGTAGCCTCTGATAAGCCATCTCAATTGCTCTCTTTGTCCAAGATACTGCCTTTTGACAAGGATAGTAGGACCATGGATAGACTGGGTAAGAAAGTTTATACTTCCTCTACCTTAGCTTTTAGGGCTATTAATTATCAGACCCATATTTCTAGGTATGTCTTGGCTCTTCTTTCTCAGGCCTGTCAGGTTCTTTCTGATCTTCCAGACTGAGGGTAAATCTTCTGCTCTTTCCTTGCTTGCGACTTCCTCTCAGGTAGTTCTAAATTCTATCAATTGTAGTTGTGGTGCTGCGGATGCCTCTTCTAGGGATGCTGCTTTTGGTTCAGTCCTGAGGAGATATTCATGGCTTTGGCTTTGGCTTCAACCTTTGCCTGATTATATTAAGGCTTCGTTGCTGGATGACCCTCTGGATATGACTCTTGTTTGGGGAAGCGGCTGCTGGTTTATTTAAGTCTCTTCAGGACAAGGGGAAGGCTTTACAGGAACTTAAGCACATCTTTGTTTCTTCTGTGTCTAAATTTCAGTGGAATTACCCTTCTAAGCCAGCCTTTGTACATAGGCAGTCTCACCCTCCTTCTAAAGGAAAAAGGGTAGTAAACGAACTCCTTCTGCTAAGGCCACTTAGACTGCAAGAATTCCTAAGCCTTCCTTTCCTGACAAAGCAGGTACTGTCTGACTATCCACCCATTCCCGGCCACATTCCTCTGTCTCTTCGCCTTTCTCTTTGGCTCTGGATCACCCAGGATTCTTGGGTTTTGTCAATCATCCGTCAAAGGTACTTCATGGTCTGGATTTCCCATCCTCCTTTTATGGGCATTCCTCAGCCTCCTCAGGAACAGCTTCCTTTTTTCCCAGAGGTTCTTCGGGACCTCTTTGTCTCAAGGTACTATTCAAGAAGTGCCTGTGTCCCAAAGAGGGGAAGGGGTTTTATTCAAGAATGTTTCTAGTGCCCAGAAAAGAAGGTACTTATTCTGGACCTCTCCCATCTGAAAATCTTTTTGAAGGTGCCTTCCTTTTGGATGTTGCCCCTTCAGTCCCTTTTTCCGCTCTTGCTCCCTCATGCCTTTCTGGTGTCTCTGGACCTCAAGGATGCTTATCTCCATGTTCCGATCCATCCTCTTTTCAGGATATTTTTGCATTTCTCTGTTGCTTCCTGGCATTTTCAGTTCTGTGCTTTGCCCTTTGGCCTTTCTACTGTCCCAAGGGTGTTCACCAAATGCCTTGCTCCTGTGATTGCCTTTTGCAGGCTTCAGGGGATCAAAATCTTTCCTTATTTGGATGACCTGCTGATTCAGGTGTCTTCACCAGAGGTCCTTTTGCAAAATCTTCATTTTACCATTTCTCCTTCAGAGCTGGGGTTCACAATAAAGTTCTATAAGTCTTCCCTGACTCCTCCTCTGGATCATGTCATTCTGGGTTGCAGGTGTCAAACCGTACCAATGCTGGCATCCCTGCCTCCTCCAAAGGCATTAACTCTCATTTCTTTCTTTCAAACTCTTCTTCCCCTGGCCTCCATTTCAGCCAGGGAGTTTCTGACAGCTCTGGGGTTCATGGCTTCCACCATTCCGATGCTTCCTCTGGCCAGACTCCACATGAGGAAGTTCCAGTGCTTTCTGAAGTCGATTTGGCTTTAGCATGCGCATCCTGTCGACTTTACTGTTCCTCTTCTCCTGTGTCTCAAGGTCGAACTTCTGTGCTGGATTCAGCAATTGTTTCTGAATCCAGGGCTCCAGCTTTCGCTTCCCTCTTAGGATATGTTCACAGACGCTTCAGATGTGGGATGGGGAGCATCGTTTGGCTCCCTGAAGGTTTAGGGAGTGTGGTCGCTTTGGCGGAAGGAGCACATCAACATCAATGAGATGAGGGCTGCTATGCTGGCTCTTCAGGCCTTTCATCCTCTCTTCTCTGCAGGGCCTCTCAGGGTATTCACGGACAGTACCACAGTCATGTGATATATCAACAAACGGAGGGTACGAGATCCTTCCGTCTTTGCCGGCTGGCACTTTTGGTATGGGATCTGGCTATCCAATATGGTGACTCTTCAAGCAGTTTACATTCCTTCAGATCAGAACATTGTGGCAGACATTCTGAGCAGGTCCTTCACTCAATCCCACAAATGGATGCTTCACAGGGATGTGTTTCTGGACATGGTTCACCAGTGGCGTACTCTTCAAGTAGATCTGTTTGTCTCCCCTTTGAACAGACAACTTCCTATGTTTTGTGCCAGAGTACCAGGCCCTCTGGTCTGGACGGTGGACACCCTCTCATTTTCTTGGAAGAGGATGTTTCTTCATACATTCCCTCCCCTTTCTCTCATTCTGAGAATCCTGTTCAAGATTCAACGGGATGCTCCCAAAATCTTGTTGGTGACTCCCGTTTGGCCATGACAGCACTGGTTCCCTCTACTTCTACATCTCGCCAGGGGCAATCATCACATGTTACCTCACTGGGTGGATCTCCTCACACAAGACAAGGGGTCTCTCATCCATCCCCACCTGTCCACGCTGACACTGTGAGTGATAGGGGTTTGATTGCTCATAAACACCTTTTTTTTCTGAGGACGTGCTGCAGGTCCTGCAGGAGGCCAGGAACCCTACTACTTGGAAATCCTACTTATCTAAATGGAAGAGGTTTTCTATTTGGTGTCTTTCTCATGACCTGGCCCCACTTTCTGTGGATATTCCTTTGGTTCTTTCTTATTTGTGTGAGTTGCTCAGTGCTGGTTTGGCCTATTCTTCTTTTAAGGCCCACTTATCAGCTCTTTCTGCTTGTCTGCCTTTAACTCCCCCGTTAACTTTTAGATTTGAGGCTAAGCAGTTTCTTAAAGGCATCCTTAAAATTAGACCTCCCAGAAACCCTGTTCCTCCTCCCTCAGATCTTAATTTTGTTCTGGAAAATTAACTTGGGCTCCTTTTGAGGCTGCTGTTTTAGCTTCCTTGCAACATTGTTCTTGGATGACAGCTATTTTGTTAGCTGTTATTTCTGCCAGACAGGTATCTGAGTTGCAAACCCTTATGGCTTGTCCACCTTTTTTAATATTTCATGAGGACAGGGTGTCCTTGCGTACTAATCCTTCTTTTATGCCCAAGGTGGTTAATGAGTTGTCAGTTAATCAGTCTATTAATTTGCTACCTTTTTTCCCTCTCCACAGTCTGACAATGAGAGGGTACTACATACCTTAGATGTGGATTGGCAGCTTAGATTTTATTTGGATAAAACCAAAGCTATCAGGAAGTCTGAGCAGTTATTTGTTTCATTTTATCCTAGGTCTTTAGGTCTGGCTGTTTCCAAGCAAACTATTTCCATTTGGATTTCAAAGGCTATTTCCTTTTGTTACATTTTTCATGGCGAGAACCTTCCTTCTTCTATTAAGGCTCATTCCACTAGAGCTGTGGCCTTTTCTGGTGCTTTTTTCAAAGGTTTAGATGCTAATTCTATTGTTGAAGCTGCTACCTGGACTTCTGTGCATACCTTTGCCAAACATTACCAGTTGGATGGTATCTCCAGAGCTAGAGCTGGTTTTGCTGCTGCTGTTCTTCATGGCTTCTTGGAGGGCTCTGCTGCTTCCTCCTCCCAGGTTTCTTCTTGAGCTTTTGCACTCCCCCATTCGTAAGGAATACTGCAGCGGTGAATGTAAGGACGTAGTACAGTTGTGCAAAATCTTACCATAATGGTAGATGTCCTTGCCTTCACTGCTGCAGTATTCACTCCCTCCCTCCATTCCCCTGGTCTTTTTTCCTTCCTGGCTGTGCAGATTCTCTTTGGTTTTCCTTAGACTGCTGTTCCTACTGGAGCAATCTGTTCTGAGGATGGTACGCCTGAACCGTCACCTTTATGCCCTACCTTACGCAAGGAGTAAGCAGGTGACATTCAGCGTACCTTAAAGCAATGGAAATCTTTTGTAAACTGGCTGGACGGAAGGCTTCACAACAGGAAATCCCATTAGTAATGAAATACTGCAGCAGTGAAGGCAAGGACATCTACCATTATGGTAAGATTTTACACAACTGTACTTTTTTTGGCTTACCTGAATAGGTGACCTGTAATGTCAGTAAGATGCACATCATTAAGTATGTAAAATAGTACAGAATAGTGTCATATGCTTATTTTCTTAAATCAGAGGTGCACCTGTAACAACTGCAGATGTTTCCTACGTTAAGTAGATCTCCACAACACTACTTACTTTTCATGACTGCTGAATGCATATTTTATGGTTGCTTTGTGTGTGGAAATCTACTGATGATTGATACTTAGCTTTAAAAACTCCAAAACAAGTGCTGTGAGTCAGTAGAGCTTATAACTGAACAGTAGTTTTGAGTATTTTTTTTTAATTCAGGGATCTGCTTTCACCACATTCACTTCTAAACTGCCTTTATCCAAATGATGATGGGATGAAGACTCCTAATCCTGCCAACCAATACCAGTTTGACAAAGTAGGGTAAGTGAATGCTATTTTGTGAATATTTACAATGTTTACTTTTGTTACTTCACTATTCTATTGCCAACCATTTATTTTATTTTCAAATTCCATGGCTAGGCTCTAGCACCATAGTTAGAACTGTGCATATTTTAGACATATAACCTTAATGAAGACAGAAGAGAGAGATTAATCCAGGTAGTAAATCACACAAGTGCATTCCATGGTAACAGTTGTAGCCTGGCTCAGTAATGCAGAAGGATGAATTTCTGACTGTGACCAAGACAACCCAACTTTGAAGATGGAAGCTCATGTGTTCAAAGAGCTTGGGGTTTTTGGAGAATGCGAGTGAATGAAGCTAGGGGAGACAGTGGTATCCAACTGGTTGGCCTTGCTGATTCTGGACAGGCACAGGCTTGCATGAGCAGGGAGTCTGAAGCAAGGAAGACATGGAATGCGTATACCAAAGCCAGTGATGATAGCCCTTGTCGATGTGTGCGAACGTACACTCATGCTAGGGTGAATATAGTCTTGCAGTGATTCTGTTGCCATGTCACTGCCATAGGGTTGATGCAGGAACTGTAGAAAGCTTTAAGTTGTTAAGATGCTGGCAAAGCCAAAAGCAGCCGTCATGGCTGACTGCAACAGCCCCTCTAGACATCTCTTGCCCCAGCAGTGTGCTGGATCCATCCTTGGTAAAGAGGAACTACTGTGCCAAGTCCTTTCTTGGAAAGTGTTGTGGTCTGTAGACACAGATGCAAAATTATATTGAAAAAATAATAGCAGACTTGTCTTCTGTAACAACATAGCTCACTGGTTTGCTTCCACTGGGAATATTGCTTTGTTAAAGTTTATGCCCCATTACATACGTTTCCCTTCTCTACATAGCAGGTCATAACTTGACTACCACTTTTCCAGCTGGCCACTGTTGAGGTTTGCTGCTGAGTTGAAGGTTGTGTTGTAACATTTTACAACTGTGTACAAAGCACTTAACGTTTGCTTAATTTAGTGACCTTTGCTGCTGCTCTTGCATATGTTCATTGTGAAAAGAGTCTCATGAAGAGTCCTTGATACATGCTGACCACATGGCAGATGGTTTCCTTAGTGTAGCTCACCAGTTATTGCTATTGCCTGGAGTTCTTAATACATATTGATCTTGTGACATGTGCTGTTCTTTGTGTTGATGACCAGTTATTGGTGTTGCCTTTGCAGTGCTTGTGATTAAAATACATTTGAAGAGTGAGCATTTCACAAGGAAACCTTTCTCAGTAGCATTATTCAAGAAGCTTTATGCAGTATGAGTATGTTTTGATGTTTTTCTCTAAACACATGGGTGACTGCATTCTTTCAACTCTCTCTCTTTATTTTCTTGTCATCTCTGCCTTCAGGACCAGAAACCAGTAAATTCACATGAATAAATTCCTCCCACCCCCTTGGTCCTTGAGGCCAGAAGAAGCTTGGGGCAAAACAGTTGGAACTCACCCAGACAGCTAACCAAGTGACCAAAACTCTCAATCAAGTGCGGGTATGATGGCTTTAGATAAGGCCAGTGGCAGCAGCTCCAAATGCCGCGTTATAAGTATATGTCCGATTAAGATTGCAGTCCTTACCAGAAGATGTGGAGATACAAGTCATCAGTGTCCCACCAAACAGGGACCTGCTGTTTTAAGAAATGGTAGAAAGGGATATGGTCATTCAGGGATTGAGGCAGTTTTTTTTTTCATTCCCTCATGCCCATACATGACAGGAATTACCCCTCCAAACCTGGCCCTTTGTACTGCAAACAGTGTAAGGGCAAGCAGAAAAGGAAAAAACTCCATTGACAGGGGAGATTTAAGGGGAAACCTGGGGTGAGGCAAAAGGGCCAATGACAGTCACAGCAGAGAGCAAAAACATACTGATCTGATGCTATCCGTGTCATTATTGATCATGGATGGGTGTAGGATCCAACATCGGATCCGAGCCAGCAACCAGGAAGACGGCTCCTGAGCTCAAGCTCCTTCCGTTCCCAAGATCCCTTCCTACCCACAACCCTCAGATCTCATTTGCTGCGATTTCGTTCAAGACATGCTTCCTGTAGCTCAAGCAAAGAGATTTCAGTTAAGTGTACTTTTTCCTATTTTTTCAGGGTTTTTTGCTTCTCTGTATCTCCTACCTTTCTCTGTCTTCCTTGGATAGTTACCTCCCTTCCCAGTACTGTTTAATGTAATTGTTAAGCCCCTTTACCAGGTTTCTGCCCTTATTCTTCCTGGGTCTCTTGCTAGCCCTTTTCTACTCCATTCCTTTCTCTACCTTTCACCTTTCCCTCTTGATTGTTGTGCATTGTGCAGGTGTGTGTGTCTGTGTGTGTGTCTGTGTGTGTGTCTGTGTGTGTGCCTGTGCCTGTGTCTGTGTGTGCGTGCGTGTGCGTGTCTGTCTGTCTGTCTGTGTGTGCGTGTGTGTCTGTCTGTGTGTGTGTGTGTGTCTGTCTGTGTGCGTGTATGTCTGTGTCTGTCTGTGTGCGTGTATGTCTGTCTGTGTGCCTGTGTCTCTGTGTGTGTGTGCCTGTGTCTCTGTGTGTGTGTGCCTGTGTCTGTTTGTGTGTGTGTCTTACGAAAACCCACTGGTTTTAAAAGGTGCTTCTTGTGTGGTCGGAAAATGCCCCATTCTGACTTGCACTAGGAGTGTATTTACTGTCTGGGACAGCCACATCTGGAGGTTGAATGTGACGTTTAGCCGGATTCAACCCCAGGGCTCTCCTGGATCACAGGAACAAGCTCCTGCTGAAAGGGCCAGCCAGAGGGGGTCCCTTGGTTTTGGGGTCCCCGTCTAAGCCTCCTTCGGATCTCAAGAGGAAGTCTTCATCTTCTAGGGGTTCTCCTGCCAAAAAGTCGCGGCTGTCGGATCGCAGCTCCCCAGATCTGAGACCAGCCTCCTTCGGTTCGGATCTGGGCTGCGCTGTTCAGAGAGCCCCAGCTCCTCCTGTTGGATCCGAGACCCCAGAGCCTCAGAGGTCCTCTGATCCGATACAGCCTAGACTGCCCTCTGATCTGACCCACCCGTCAGATCCGACCGTGACACCTTCTACGTCTCTGATCCAAATAGTCCCTCAGATCTGACAGGTTTGTGGGATCTGATTGTTATTAAAGAATCCCCCCCAGACTTAGGAGATCTGATCCAAGGGCTTCAAGCAGGCCTCCTTCTCGAGACTGTAGCCCTCAGCTAGGTTGGGTCATTCCTCACTTTCTTTCTGATCCACCAGGAGTCTGCTCCCCTCAGGTATGGATAGGATGATGATGATGAGCTTTCTCAAAGCCCAAATTGAGTTGGACATGTTGCCATCCCCTGCCTAGGGGATCTTCACCATCCACAGAACTCTTCTCTCCTGGACCGACCCAGCTGGGTTTGGTCCCTCAGGATCAGGGCACCCCCAGGGGAGAGGCCAATGGTGTTGGATATTTCTTCCTTTTCCCACACCGTCAGGGTCCCTGACTGGCTCAGCTCCATTGCCCTTGGAGCTGGCAGTGCCTCTGCCCCGCAAGGTCGATGGGGGTTGCCAGGGAGTGGGGTTGGGCCTGGAGCTTTTGGACCATTCCCTCCATCTGGGAGCATCCACTTTGGACAGCTCGGGGCCGATATTTGGAGATGGTGCCACATTGGGGTCACCCCTTCATCCCATCAGCTGTGGCCGGTGGAGGGGGGGGCTTTGTCAAGCCCGTCAGCTTTCTGGATGGTAGAGAGGACAGTCTATGACTGGGCAGCTGCCTCTACCTCAACTTTGGATACTCCCCAGACCCACTCGATTTTGGATGGCGAGACCTCATTATCCTTCCAGGGTCAGCCATCCCATGAGCGCCTTCTGATGGGCATTACCCCCATAGGGGTCCTTACCTCTTCCATGTCCTCCCCAGAGACCACCATGGAGGAGCCTTCTTGGAAGAGGACGTGCAAGAGGAGGCACTTAGACTCCCCTCAAGAGTCCCTCACTGAAGACACGGATTTCGAGGAAGGAGACTAGTCCCCCAGACTTCTGCCTGAGGATGTGTCCTTTGGGGACATCCTCGAGATCCTTAGACAGCGAGGCGGTTGGTCTTTCCCTGCCACGTCTTTGGAGGAATCCGTGTTCTTGAAGCCCTTCAGGACAGGGTCCATTTTCTCCTTTGGTGTCTCCCCTGCTGTTGAGCTTGCCCATTTCATATGCGACAGGGCGTGGAAGGAGCCAGACACAGTGGAACCAATCCCCATGAGAGCCAATATGTTCTTAAGCACCCCCCCCCCCCCAAGGTCAAGGCTTTTGGGAGCAAGGGTGTTCCCGTTGATGCTGTTGTGGCTGCAGCAGCTACAAAAAAGGAGCTCACCAAACAAAGCTTCCATGGTCCATGCCCCGAACAAGGAGACCCAGGTGATTGACCCTTTTGGGAAGTGCGTGTTTGCCTCAGCTACGTTCGGACTGAGAGCCACCAAATACATGGCACATTTTACCCGACTACAAAGGGACTTGATATCAGAGTTTTCCACCTCCCTTTCTGAGTTGCTACCTCCGGAGAGTCTCAAGTTAGTCTCTCCAAAGTTGTCTACTCTGACTTTTGTAGCTAACGTCTCAATGCACTTGATCTCCAATGCTGTGGAGGCCACCTGTCAAGTGGCGGGCACTGCCATTGCCATTAGATGTCATGCCTGGCTTCACCTTTGTCAGTTTGCGGAACCCTTCAAGGCATCATTCACTAATGCCCCTTTTGACGGGTCAACTCTGTTTGGTCCTTCAGTCAGAGAAACTTTAACCCACAGTGAGCAGGAGGGAAAGACTCTGTCCATGGTCGGGATCAAGTTTTCTACAGCCCAACGATCCTTTTCCAAAAATCGAAGGGGTAGTAAGAAACTGTGTTTTCACTGGTGACAGTCTTCCTTCTAAGATGCTTCACAAAAATCCTCCTTCCTCCAGCTGGAGAAGGGGGTTTGAACAGAAGCTGTCCCTGAGGCAGAGGAGGTCTGCAGAACCAGGACTCCCTGGAACTCTTCTTGGAGAAGTCCTCTCAGCGTTCCTGCCCAGCTGTCCTACCCTGGATGCAGTCGGGGGTCATCTCTCCCTCCACCCACTAGCTGGACAAGTATTGCCTGAGATCATTTGGTGTTAAACATTGTGTCCAGGGGTTTACTTCATACCCTTTTTTCTGCTCTCTCCATCTCAAAAACCTCTCCCAGACGTTCCACCCTGCCAAAGGGAGTTGACCCTTCTAGAGGTTCGAGACCTCTTTCAAAAAAGAGACATCCAGGGGGTCCCAACAGGAAACGAGGATCCAGAACTTAACTCTCGCTTCTTTTTGGTGCCATAAAAAAATGGGAACCTATGTCCCTTTTGGATCTCAGTGTTTTAAATTTGTCGGTCAAGAAGTCGAAGTTCTGGATGGTCACTGTTCAGTCCATTCTACCTGTTCTGCGCAAGGACGATTAGTTGTGCTCAGTAGATCTCAAAGATGCATACTATCACATCAAGATCAACAGACGCTCTGGGAGATACCTGTACTTCTGGGTCGGGACCACTCACTATCAGTTCAGGGCCCTTTTCTTTCGGACTCACCACAGCCCCCCTGGGTATTTACCAAATGCATGGCAGTGGTGGCAGCTCATCTCTGGCTGCAAGGTTTCCAGGTCTTCCCATACCTGGATGATTGACTCCTCATGGCCCCTACAAGGCATCAACTCATTGGCCACAGATTACACTTGCTCTCTCTTCTTTCAGGATCTAGGCATCACAGTCAAACTTCCAAATCCCATCTTGCCCCGTGTCAGAGCCTGGAATTTATCAGGGTCCTTCTGGACACTGTGTCAAAGACTGTAGCACTTCCCCTACACAGAGTCGAGATTATTTGAAACTAGGTCCGTCTTTTGCTGGAACTGAAACATCCCACAGTCCACTTAATTTTGCAACCACTAGTTTCAATGGCGGTGGCGATCCAGATAGTCCCTCTCGCCAGATATCATATGAGAGTTCTGCAGTGGACCCTAGCGGTGTAATGGTCAGCTCACTTTCATCCCATGTCTGTGCTCATCAGGATTTCTCATGTCTGCAGACGTCACCTTGCTTGATGGCTCCAAGCTTAGGATCTTCTTCTAGGCAGACCCTTCTGTCTTCCCCAGCCCCAAGCCACGGTAACCAAGGATGCCTCCCTGTTGGGTTGGGGGGCATTATCAGGGAAGGACCGTTCAAGGCACATGGTCCCCCTTAGATACTAAATTGCACATAAATGTCCTGGAGGTGAGAGCAGTCCTCCTAATGTTGCAAGCCTTCCAGGACTGTCTCCCTCTCAGGACAACTGCAGTTCAATCCGACAACATGGCAGTGGTCTGGTACATCAACAAGCTGAGGGGAACATTATCATATCCCCTGTGCAGAGAGACCATGAGAGTGTGGGAATGGGCAATGTCTTCCAGGTGCTTTCTTGCAATGCACATTCCCGGCAGTTCCAGTGTATTAGCCAACAAACTCAGCAGACCTATCCTGAGTCCTCATCAGCGGTCCCTGAAACCGTCAGTGGCACATTGGGTATTCGACCACTGGGGTATCCTTTGCTGCAATCTCTTTGCCTCTCCGGACAACCAGAAATACTGCAACTACCTTGCCCTGTTGCCCCCAGCAGGGGCGTCACTGAGGGACGCTTTGGTGCACGATTGGACATCTGGACTTCTATATGCCTATCCCCCAACTCCCCTCATTCCCAAAGTCTTACAGAAAGCTCGTCACCTGGAGAATCCTCTCATCCTCATTACCCCTTTCCAGCATTATCAGGCATGGTTTTCCCTCCTTTGGTCTTATCTGAGCTATCCGCCTTGGATACTAGATCCCACTCCAGATCTCATTTCCCATCCTTGGGGACTTCCTCTTCCCAAACTTCAGTCTCCATCTGACCGCTTGGTACCTCCAGTGCCAGTTCCAATGATTTTTTTCCCAGTCCAGGCTTCCTTCCCTGGTTAAGAGCATTATTTTGGCTTCTCAAAAGCTATCTACCAAAAAGATGTATTCCAGAAAATGGAAGAGATTTTCTATTTGGGCAGTCTAGATCTCTTTTCAGCTAGTATCCCTGACATTTTGTTGATGTTCATCGTGCATACAGCTGCAGTCATAAAAGATGGGTTCTCCTGCCGTCAAGCGGGTCCTCGGCCGAATTCCAAAGTCTAGGTCCGGCGTCGGTTGTCGTCGCTTCTTCCCTGACGTCAGTGCGACAGGGGTACAAAAGAACCAGCCGACGCCATTTTCTTCAGTCTTTCTTGCCGCGCGGTGCCTGAAGCAGAAGCAGTTCGCAAGTGCCGGTTGGCCAGCTCCTGAAATTACGAAAATTTTGCAACCGAAGTCTTCTTGAAAGCTAAGTACCCGTTGAAACTTTTCTTGCCTCAGACCGATGTCAGACAAAGTTAATAATTGTATTTCATGTGGGAAGCAAATACCGCATAAGGATTTTCATTCCCGCTGCATTCATTGCTTTGGCCCAGACGACGACGTCTCGGTCTGTCGTTTTTGTGCTACATTCAACAAACACACCATTAAGCGTCGGGCGGAGTTCGCCCAGCACTATTTTGGCAAAAAATTTAACTACATTATGTCGTCGGATACTCCGACTCCAGTTTTGACTAAAAGACGCAAAGATAAGGACCGACACACGAGGTCCGCGGCCTCTACCGACACCACGCCAAAGCCGACTACAGGTGGTCCGGTTCTCAGCGAGGCGCCTACGCAGCCCCTGCCTACCAACGACACTTCATTGGCGGTGTCTCCTGTGCCTGAGGTCGCAGGCTCCTCGGCCCACACCCCGACTACAGATACCGAAGCCACTCTAGGCGGTGAAACTCAGACTGTAGACAGGTCTGCCTCCTCTCAAGGTGTCTTCAGGCCTTCCTCTTCTTTTTCCATCAAGGCTTTCACCAAGTCTAAAGCAGCCTTACATTCTAAGAGACAAGCTACACAGGTCCCTTCTCCAGGCCCCATGCCTAAAAAACAGATGCTTAAAATGGCTGAGGATTTAATTACTCTTATCAGGGGTTCACAACCCCCCCCCCCCCCGGACAAAAGGCCCAGAGTGGAGGAAGAATCCCCCTCCTCGGACCAGGCCTCCATTATTTCAGAGCACTCTGATGAACAGGAACATTCTTTCTCCCCTTTTGAAGATTCTGATGCAGAGGAGTCCATTCCCTCTGTCTCCCCCCCTGAGGATTACTCTTTTGGGGAAACCTTGCATACCTTGAGGGAACGCTTCCACTGGGAAGGCCAAGAGTACTCAGACTCCAAGAAATGGCTTAGGGATTTTCTCTTGCTCCCTCAGCACAGGCCTCTGGCTATACCTCCTGTCTTAGACATACTAGAGGATGTGTATTCGGAGGCCTGCCTTAACCCAGACTCTTTACCTCCAGCCCCAGTCAAGCCTGACAGGTACTACCGGGTTCCTGACTCACACCAATTCTTATACAAAAGCCATGTGGCTGACCCAGAAACTATCTCACAGGGCCCCAAGGGAATTAAGGCCTCCACTTCTAAAAATCCATTACCTTCGGAGAGAGATTCCAGAGCTTTAGAAAGGTGGGGAAAAAAGGTATACACCTCAGCCACCTTAACCATGAGGGCATTAAACTGCCAGTTCCATATGTTAAAGTACCAACAGTTTCTGTTATCACAGTTGAGAAGCAAAATGTCACAACCTGAACAACCAGACTTGAAGGAGTTGCAGGATTTGATGCATAGTGCAGAACAAGTGGGTAAACATACCTTGCAATGTGGTTTTGATGCTCTAGAGGCTTCATGTAGAGCTGCTGTTACAGGATCAGTCATACGTAGACATGCCTGGCTCAAGGAGCAAACCTTACCAGATCATGTCAAAGCTAAATTACTAGATGCCCCTCTACAAAAAGATGTATTATTTGGTGTTAAAGCTGAGGAAGTATTAAAGAAAATGGAGGAAAAGGCTAAATCAATGCAAACAGTGAAAGATTTTCTACAGGTACAACCTCTGTGTTTCAGTAGAAATTGGCCTTCCAAAAATTGGTCCTTTCCAGCCATGGACAGACCAAAAAGAGGTAGATACAGGTGCCCGAGGGGCAGGGGCCAAGCTCAAGGATCGTTTAGAGGCAGACAATGGCAAGCTCCTACACAAAGAGGTGGTGAGGATAGTTCACAGCCATTCAAAAAGCAAACCCAATGACTTTCCCCTTTGCATGCCAAGCAAGGCTCAAATGGAAGCACCCTTAGGCGGAAAACTGGCATTATTTTCGAAAAATTGGCATATTGTCACAAAAGACAAATGGATCCTGGACATCATAAACAGAGGCTACAGATTCCATTTTCACACCCTTCCACAAAAGAGAGGCATGCCAAACCTGCCACACAATCAAAGGGCAGAGGCACAAAGACAAATTTCAGATCTCATGGACATGAAAGCTATTCAAGAAGTACCTACTCAAGAACAAGGTCAAGGTTTTTATTCCAGACTATTCCTGGTACCAAGGAAGGGAAAAGATTGGAGACCTATTTTGGACCTATCTATCCTAAACACATTTTTACTCGTGCCAAAATTCAAGATGCTCACATTACAGCAGCTTCTTCCCATGCTGGGCAAGGAGTCTTGGCTGGTAACATTGGACCTCAAGGAGGCATACCTGCATGTCCCAATCAGACAAAATTGCAGAAGATACCTCAGATTTCTTGCAGGTTCAACCCATTATCAATTCTCTGCATTGCCCTTTGGCTTATCTACTGCGCCCAGAGTATTCACGAAATGCCTGGCATCAGTAATTGCCTACTGCAGACTTCAAGGGATACAAATATACCCATATTTGGACGACTGCCTGATCCAAGCGGACAGCAAGCACATACTTCTGAAACGTCTGGCTTTTGTAATAATGTTGTTGAATGCTCTGGGGTACACAGTCAACAAAAAGAAATCAAGGCTAATACCCTCACAAAAAATAATTTTCCTGGGTGCCAACTTGGACACAAACACCCAGATGGCTGACCTAACGCCAGAGAAACAGGGGCAACTGACTCAATACTTCAGAAAACTAGCAAATTTCACCAGGCTGACAGCAAGGAAAATTCTGCAGGCTCTAGGATTCATGGCATCTTGCATCCTACTAATCCCATGTGCAAAGCTGCATATGAGGAAACTTCAATGGTACCTGAAAAACCTATGGTCTCAACACAGCCACAGTTTGGAAACAATAATACCACTGATTCCATGTCTTCAAAAGGAATTTCTGTGGTGGGTTCAAGCATGCCAAAGAAACACAGGTCTCCCATTCTGCAAGCCTCAAGCAAATCAAGTCATCACAACCGACGCCTCGGACTACGCCTGGGGGGAGCACATAACAGATCGGTGCATTCAGGGCAAATGGTCCCAAAAAGAAAAGCACCTACACATCAATCAAAAGGAAATGCTAGCAGTAATAAATGCTATTATGGCTTTCAAAGACCTTCTGCATCCAGGCCAACTACTGATAAGGACAGACAACACCACAGTAATGTGGTACATAAACAAACAGGGAGGAACCCATTCATACCCCCTATGCAGGCTGGCCATGTCACTTTGGAACATGGCTCTGGAATTACAAATCGAGCTTCAAGCACAGTACTTGCCAGGCAAGGAAAACACGCTGGCAGACAACCTAAGCAGAAATATGACAGACCCACACGAATGGAAGTTGCACCATCAAGTTTTTACAGAAATAATTCAAGCATGGGGAAGGCCAGACATAGATCTCTTTGCCTCCCACAAAAATCACCAATTGACAAAATTCTGCTCAAGGACTTTTCATCCACAGGCATGGAGAGTGGACGCTCTCTCTTTCAGTTGGACAACAATGACAGTTTATGCCTTTCCATCTCTTCCTCTGCTGCCCAAAGTTCTATTAAAGACCAAAGCAGACAGACCAAAGATGATTCTCATTGCTCCAGACTGGCCAAGACAGCACTGGTACCCACTCCTGAGGAGCCTGACGCATTCCCCATCATGGACCCTACCTCTAATGCCTCTTCTTCTGACTCAGCACAACTTCAAAACTCTTCACAGTCAGCTGAAAACACTCAATCTGGCCGCATGGAAGATTCCTTAACTTCACAACAGACCCTACTCTCCAAGGAGGTGCAGGGTGTCATTTTGGAGGCCAGAAGGCCTTCTACTAGAAAAGCTTACTCCGCAAAATGGAAACGATTTTGTGCCTGGAATGAGAAAAAGGGCCAGAATCCTGGAATACTGAATTTACCTCAAATATTACAGTACCTAGCTGAGCTGCTAAGCAGTGGACTTTCATTCTCCTCCATCAAAATCCATGCCTCAGCCATTTCTGCAGAATACAACACTGATCCTCCTTTATTCTCTCATCCCCTCTTAAGGCAGTTCCTCAGAGGGGCTAAGAATATAAAACCCCCAAGGAAACACCCAATACCTGCTTGGGACCTCAATTTCATTGTAGAAAAGCTGACCTTACCTCCTTTTGAGCCAGCTGCCTCAACAGATTTGCAATATTTGTCCTGGAAAACAGCCTTCCTTCTGGCTATCACCTCAGCTCAGGGTATCGGAACTACAAGCCCTCATGTCTGTGCAGCCTTTCATCATTTTCCATCAGGACAGAGTTTCCTTTGAACCAATCCGTCCTTTATGCCAAAGGTGGTATCCAGGGTAGCTTTGAATCAGGCTATTCACTTACCTACTTTTTACCCTAATCCTCAAAACAAAGGGGAGAGACTACTACATTCCTTGGACATCCACAGACAGCTACGTTATTATTTGGACAGAACAAAGCCTTTCAGAAAATCAGAACAACTCTTTGTGTCCTATGCTATAGGAGCTCAAGGGAGGCCAATTTCCAAACAGACAGTCTCAAAATGGATAGCCCACTGCATACGCTTTTGTTACTCTTTTCATGGTAAAACTGTGCCTGCAGGCATCAGATCCCACTCCACAAGGGCCACAGCTACCTCTGCAGCTTTCCTCAGAGGAGTTCCTACCAAAGATATTTTGGAAGCAGCCACTTGGAGATGTTCATCGTGCATACAGCTGCAGTAATCACAGATGGGGTCCTCTGCCGTCAGGCGGTCCCTCGGTCGGCCGAATTCCAAAGTCTTGGTCCGGCGTCGGTTGTCGTCGCTTTCTCTTCTGACGTCAGTGAGGCCAGAGTATATAAGACACAGCCGACGCCATGTTCTTCAGTCTTTTGCCATGCGGTGCCGAAGCAGAAGCAGTTCGCAAGTGCCGGCCAGCTCCTGAATTACTTAATATTTTGGAATCGAAGTCTTCATTAAAGCTAAGTACCCCGTTGGGGAATCTTTTCTTGCCTCAGACCGATGTCAGAAAAAGTTAATAATTGTATTTCTTGTGGGAAGCAAATACCGCATAAGGATTTCCATTCCCAGAGGAGTTCCTACCAAAGATATTTTGGAAGCAGCCACTTGGAGTTCTGTGCATACCTTCTCCAAGCACTACCACCTACCATTATACTCCAAAACTAGAGCAGGCTTTGCCACTGCAGTCTTGCAGGGCATCCTGGCTCCTCCTAGTTCCACCTAGTGCCTACCACCCCTTTTTTAGCTTTGGGATTCTACCCATCTGTTATGACTGCAGCTGTATGCACGATGAACATAGTACAGTTTTGTACCTACCATAAATGTAGATGTTCGAGTGCTAATACAGCTGCAGTCCAGGTTTCCCTCCCTCCTTCCCCTCTTCGGACAGGCCTATTGGCTAACACCTCTCATACAACTAGATTGGGGTATTCATTTATGGTGTATTTGCTTGCAACTACTGCTTTTTGATTATATTGCACTGCATTATTACATAAATTTATGTATTGCCTTCCTTCTGGGGGCACCTGACATCTGGGGCAAGAAAAACTGAAGAAAATGGCGTCGGCTGGTTCTTTTGTACCCCCTGTCGCACTGACGTCAGGGAAGAAGCGACGACAACCGACGCCGGACCTAGACTTTGGAATTCGGCCGACCGAGGACCCGCCTGATGGCAGGAGAACCCATCTGTTATGACTGCAGCTGTATCAGCACTCAAACATCTACATTTATGGTAGGTACAAAACTGTACTTTCCTGGGCCCCTCTCTTTTTTTAACAAGGGACTAGTTTCTCTGTGACTAAATTCCAGTTGGGGGCTATCTCCAACTTTCATTTGATCGAAAGTCCCACATTTTCTTCTGAGCTTTGCAAGACCTTCCTCAAAGGGGTCTTTCTACTAAGACGTCTTGTAAAGGATCCCTCCCCTCCATAGGATCTCACTCTGGTGTTGCAGTCTGTGCCACAGAAACCTTTTGAGCCTGCGGTGACCTGTGATCTCAAATTTGTGTCCTGGAAGACTGCCTTTTTGGTGGCGGTTACTTTGGCCAGGAGAGTCTCGAATTGCAGGCTCTATGTATTAAGCCCCCCCTTCGTGGTATTCCAAAGGATAAGGTGTTTCTTAAGACCAGTCCTTCATGTGTCCCTAAGGTAGCCTCAAAGGCAAATCTTGACCAATCGATTCAACTTCCTGTGTTCTTTCCTGATTTTTGCAATAAGGGGGAGTATCAGTTGCATTGTCTGGATGTAGATGAGCAGTTACTTTTTTACCTCAAGAGAACTGAAAATTTTCGAAAGTCCAATCAGCTCTTTGTTGCCTTTTCTCAGGCTAGGAGAGGTCAAGCGGTTTCTAAGGTATCTGTTTCTCATTGGATCGCCAGCTGTATTTCGTATATTTACGAAAGCAGATACCTGGATCTTTCTGGACCGGTCAAAACTCACTCTACTAGTTCGGTAGCCACATCTTCTACCTTCTTGGCTAAACTTTCCTTAGATGAGATCTGTGCTGCTGCTACTTTGTCTAATCCCCGTACCTTTGTTGTACATTATAAGTTAGACTTGGTGTCCAGGAGCAGGGCTTCCTTTGGTTCTTCTGTGCTCTGGCATATCCTTCCATGAGACCTCCCAGTGTTATTAGTAGCTGGGGACTCTGACCCATCCGTGATCAGTAATGACACGGATAGCATCAGATAAAGAGTTATGTACTTACCATAACTTAGAAGCTGTGCTATCCTGTCATTATTCATCACAATGTTTTTCTTGTTTCACGGTTGCAGTCATTACATTTGGGTTATCTGCTTGCAGGTAGCCCTCAGTCTGCCTGATTATCAAAGTCTTGGGTTCTGCGTCAGTTGCTGTCTCATCTTCCATGATGTCAGGTAGTCAGGGGTATAAAGCATGCAGCTGACGCCATTACACCAGTCTTTCTTGCCGTGCGGTGTCCAAAGTAGAAGCAGTTCGCAAGTGCCTGTCGACCGACTCATGAAATTTTCATTTTCGAGTTTCCAAAGTCTTCAACTAAGCTAAGTACCCCATTGGGGAACCTTTTTCTTGCTGTAAACCGATGTCAGTAAAAGTTAACAATTGTATTTCTTGTGGAAAGCAAATACCTCATAAAGATTTTCATTCGTACTGCATTCCTTGCTTAGGCCCAGACCACGACGTACCTCGCTGTCAGTTTTGTGCCTTATTCAAACCTCGAACTATTCATTGTTGGTTCATTTTCTCTTCTAAATATTTTGGTACTCTGTTCAATTATCCAGAAATGGCTTTGGTAAGCCACCCGGCTACCGACATTCCGAAAAAACACAAAGATAAAGACAGAGACAGACCGCATAGGTCCAAAGCTGCCAATGACGCTTCTCCTAAGCTAGTCGCCAGTTCGCCGGTACTCACTGAGGTGCTTTCGCAGCCCCTGATACCCGCTACTTCTGATTCGCAGGCCTCTACTGAGACCCATTCAGAGTCCGGCATGCTGCGAGATGCTTCTTCGACTGTGAAACCTGTGGATGTCTCTACCTTGGATGGGTCTGAAGCCGCTGAGTAGGCATCAGCTTCTGAGGGTGTATTCAGGCCTACTGACTTGCATATTAAACCGATACCATCTTCTTCTTCAAGGCGTAAAACTCGATCCGTGCATAGAAAACTGACGCCCAAACTGCATGGTCAGGCCCCTATGCCTAAAAAATAAATGATAAGAATGGCTGAAGACCTTATTACTCTAATCAGGGGAAGCCACCCTTCTCCCAAGAGACCTAGAACTGATTTTCCTTCTGATTTTTCTGATCAGGATTCTGAAATTGCTGTTTTCTCTGATGACCAGGAGTTGCCTTTATCTGCCTATGAGGATTCTGATGCAGAGGACTCCATTCCCTCTGCTTCCCCTCCAGAGGATTTCTCTTTTGGTGAAACTTTGCATACTCTTAGGGAGCATTTCCACTGGGAAAGCCAAGATTACTCTGACTCCAAAAAGAGGCTTAGGGAATTCTTACTCCTACCTCAGCACAGGCCTTTAGCTATCCCTCCTGCATTGGACATTGTAGATGATGCCTTCTCGGAATCTAGCCTGGCCCCTGACACTGTACCTCCAGCTCTCAGAAAACCTCACCGGTATTAGAGTTCCTGACTCTCACAAGTTCCTCTTTAAGAATCCTACTGCGGATCCTGAGGCCATTTCACAGGGGCCCAAAGGCATTAAGGCTACTACTGCCAAAAACCCTACCCCCTCTGATACAGATTCCAGGGCCCTGGCAGATGAGGTAAGAAAGGCGTACACTTCTGCAACTTTGGCCATTAGGGCCTTAAACTGCCAGTTTCATATGTTAAAGTATCAGCAACATATTATTGGATTGCTTAAACAGAAAACAATGTTGATTCCTGATTGTGCTGAAAATAAAGAATTACAGGATTTAATGCATTCTGCTGAACAAGTTGGAAAACATACTTTGCAATGTGGTTTTGATTCATTAGAGGCATCTTGCAGGGCTGCTGTCACTGGGTCTATACTTAGAAGGCATGCTTGGCTTAAGGAGCAATCTTTGCCTGATCATGTTAAAGCTAAATTACTGGATGCTCTCTTAAACCAAGACCGCCTGTTTGGCAACAAAGCAGAAGAAGTACTTAAAAAGATGGAGGGAAAAGCTAAATCTATGCAAACTGTTAAAGATTTCCTGCAAGTACAACCTCCCAGATTTAGTAGGCACTGGCTTTCTAAGAATTGGTCCTTTCCTGCCTCTTCCAGGCCACCTCAGTCCAAACCCAGAACCAGCAGAACACCCAGACTTCAGTCCCAAGGTACTCACAGGCCTAAGCAGTGGGGAGGCTCCCACTTCCAAAGCTGGAAGTAGTAAGACACCCCCCCGTATGGTAAACTGTCACAATGGCTTAACTTTAAACCTTCCAAGCCCTGTTCAACTGACTGTTCCTTTAGGGGGAAAGATCGCCTTGCATGCAAAAAACTGGGAACTCATTACCCAGGACAAATGGGTTTTAAATATAGTGTCCCAAGTATACAGATTTCACTTCCACACCTTACCAACATCAAGCGGGTGGCCAGATTTACCCCCAAATCAGTGGGCAGAGGCCCAAAATCAAGCACTCTCTCTCTCTTAAGCATGGGGGCTATTCAGTTGGTACCAGAAGAGTAAAAGGGACATGGCGTCCTATCTGGACCTTTCTACTCTAAATACCTTTCTGGTGATTCCAAAATTCAAGATGCTGACTCTTCACCAGCTGCTTCCTATGCTAGGCAAAGATGCATGGTTGGCAACACTAGACTTAAAAGAAGCATGCCTGCACAACCCTATCAGGGAGTCTTGCAGAAGATACTTACACTTCAAAGCAGGCTACATGCACTGTCAGTTCTCTGCACTGCACTTTGGCTTATCTACTGTGCCCAGGGTATTTATAAAGTGCCTAGCTCCGCTCATTGCATTTTGCAGGCAAAGAAATATTCAAATATGCCCATACCTGGACGATTGTCTAATTCAGGCAGAAAGCCAGGACATACTTTTGAATCATCTGGCCTTTGTTCAGAGGGTACTGACTTGTCTGGGGTACACCATAAACAAAAAGAAATCACACTTGGTACCCTGTTAACAAATTATATTCCTGGGAGCAAGCTTGAATACAACTTCCCAGATGGCTTTCCTCATGCCAGAGAGACGGATTCATTTGACAACCTACTTCAAACAAGTGGCCACAAAAACCCAGTTATATGCAAGGCAAATACTGCAAGCCTTGGAGTTCATGGCCTCCTGCATTCTTCTAATTCCATATGCAAGGCTGCATATGAGGAAACTGCAATGGTATCTCAAAAGCCTATGGTGTCAACATTCACAGGATCTAGAAGCAATGATTCCTATCATACCTTGCCTACACCTAGAGCTCCTTTGGTGGGAAGAGGCTTGCCACCTAAACAGGGCACTACCATTCACACTACCCCCTGCCACCCAAACCTTAACAAGAGACTCATCAGACTATGCATGGGGGGCTCATCTGGCAGGGAAGTGCATTCATGGCAAATGGAACCCAAGTCAAATGCACCTACACATAAATCAAAATGAAATGTTAGCTGTACAGAATGCTCTGACAGCCTTCAAGGACCACATTCTTCCAGGACAACTAATGGTAAAGACGGACAACACCACGGTCATGTGGTACATAAGCAGGGGGGGTACACACTCTTAACCCCTCTGCAGACTAGCCATGGCATTGTGGAACACAGCCTTGAGCTACCAAGTGAATCTACAGGCCCAGTTCCTGCCATGAAAACTAAATACACTGGCAGATGGACTAAGCAGAACCCTCAAGGACCCACAGGAGTGGAAACTGGAACCAAGGATTTTCAACATGTTGACAAGCAAATGGGGGAGCCCAGCTAATAGACCTGTTTGCCACCCCCAGAACCATCAATTGGACGAATTTTGCACAAGGATTCCCCACAAACTAGCTTGGAAAGTGGATGCTCTATCCTTCAGCTGGATAAACCTATCAGGTTATGCCT
This sequence comes from Protopterus annectens, assembly GCF_019279795.1. NCBI lineage: Eukaryota > Metazoa > Chordata > Ceratodontiformes > Protopteridae > Protopterus > Protopterus annectens. Next base: position 539,288,956 of record NC_056733.1, read on the forward strand.
TTCTTCCTCTGCCTCTACCCTCCAAGGTACTACTAAAGATAAAACAGGACAAGCCAAGAATTATTTTAATTGCACCAGACTTGGCCACGCCAACACTGGTACCCCCTCCTGCGCAGTGTGTCACACTTGGCCCCATGGCACCTGCCTCAGACTCCTTCCCTGTTGTCTCAGCAGGAGAACCAGATTCTGCACCCTCAGCTGCAAACCCTGAACGTAGTAGCCTAATCTCTCCTTTTATCACCCCTCAGTAAATCAGTGATGGATATCATTTTAGAGGCTAGGAGGCCTAGTACTAGAACATCTTATGCTGCAGAATGTAAAAGATTTTTTACCTGGAACCAATCTCAAGGGATGAGTGCAGCAGTGCCCAATTTACCTCAGATTCTACAATATTTGACTGAGATGCTTCATAAGGGCTTGTCCTTTTCCTCCATCAAAATCCATGCCTCAGTCATTTCAGCTCATTATAGCACAGAGCTTCCCCCCTTCTCTCACCCACTGCTCAAGCAGTTCCTCAGAGGGGCCAAAAATTTAAAGCCACCCAGGAGAGATCAAACTCCAGCCTGGGACCTTAACTTTGTCTTGGAGAAACTCTCTCTTCCTCCTTTCAAGCCAGCTGCTACTGCAGATTTAAAATTCCTTTCCTGGAAAACAGCTTTCCTTTTAGCAATCACTTCTGCAAGAAGGGTATCTAAATTACAGGCCCTTATGGCAGTGGAGCCTTTCAACATCTTTCTTGCGGACAGGGTGTCCCTCAGAACCAATCCCTCCTTCGTGCCCAAGGTGGTATTCAGTGTGGCTCTTAATCAGTCCATTCATTTGCCTACCTTATTTCCTAACCCACAGAACAAAGAGGAATGGATACTACACTCCTTAGATGTGCACAGACAACTTAGATTCTACTTGGACAGGACTAAACCTCAAAAGAAATCCGAACAACTACTGGTGGCATTTGCTGCAGGGACAGAGGGGAAAGCTATTTCAAAGCAAACCATTTCAAAATGGATAGGCCACTGCATTAATTTCTGCTAAAAGAACCATGGAAAACCTATTCCACAGGGCATCAGATCCCATTCAACCAGGGCTGCATCTACCTCTACAGCCTTTCTCAGGGGCGTCCCTACAAGGGACATCCTAGAAGCTGCTACCTGGAGTTCTGTACATACTTTCACCAAGCATTATCATTTGCTAATTTCCTCTAAATCCAGAGCTGGTTTTGCCACTGCAGTCTTGCAGGGCCCTATAGCTGGCCTAATTCTGTTTAAATTCCTCCTCCCAACCTTAGCTTTGGGATTCTACCCAAGTGTAATGACTGCAACAGTGAAACACTAAGAACATAGTACAGTTGTGTACACTTACCATAAATGTAGATGTTGGAGTGTATTCACTGTTGCAGTCCTGGTTACCCTCCCTCCAGCACCCTTTCTTCTTTTGGCTATAGCTCTACTCTCACTCACTATGCTCGAAAAGCTTTTTGGTGTATTTGCTTTTTTGTTGGAGGTATATCCTTGTATCATAGATTTAATTGCTTCTTATTAGGGGGGCACCTGACATCTGGGGCAAGAAAAACTGATGTAATGACGTCTGCTGCATGTTTTATACCCCTGACGACCTGATGGTCATGCAAGAAAAGACAGCAACCGACGCAGGACCAAGACTTTGTTATTCAGGCCGATGGAGGGCTACTGCAATCAGATAACCCAAATGTAATCACTGCAACAGTGAATACACTCGAACATCTACATTTATGGTAAGTGTACACAACTGTACTTCCTCTCTCTGCTAAACATCAGGGATATTCAACCTGTCCCAGAAGAAGAATGGGGGCAAGGTTTCTACTCAAGACTTTTCCTGGTACCCAAAAAAGACAATTTCTGGCATCCTGTCCTGGACCTGTCTATCCTAAACACTTTTTTGGTAATCCTAAAATTCAAAATGCTAACTCTTCATCAGCTGCTTCCTATGCTAGGCAAAAATGCTTGGTTGGCAACACTGGATTTAAAGGAAGCCTACCTGCATATCCCAATAAGGGAGTCTTGCAGAAGATACCTATGCTTCAGAGCAGGCTACATGCACTGTATCAGTTCTCTGCACTGCCCTTTGGCTTATCTGCTGCGCCCAGGGTATTCACAAAGTGCCTAGCTCCAGTCATTGCATTTTGCAGGCAAAGAAATATTCAAATATACCCATACCTGGACGATTGTCTAATTCAGGCAGAAAGCCAGGACATACTATTAAATCTTCTGGCATTTGTAAAGAAATTCCTAACTTCTCTGGGGTAAACCATAAATGAAAAGAAATCACATCTAGTACCCTGCCAACAAATTGTATTCCTGGGAACAAGCTTGAATACAACTTCCCAGATGGCATACCTCACGCCAGAGAAACAAGTTCATTTGACGGCCTACTTCAAACTAATGGCCACCAAGACCCAGCTATCTGCAAGGAAAATACTGCAAGCCCTGGGGTTCATGGCCTCTTGCATTCTACTAATTGCATATGCAAGACTGCATTTGAGGAAACTACAATGGTATCTACAAAGCCCTGTGGTGCCATCATTCTCAGGACCTAGAATTAGTGATTCCTGTCATACCTTGTCTAAAGACAGAGTTCCTTTGGTGGGCAGAGGCTTGCCACGTAAACAAGGGACTGATATTCACTCTACCCCCTGCCGCCCAAACCCTAACAACGGATGCATTAGTCTATGCATGAGGGGTTCACTTGGCAGTGCAATCTGGGCAAATGGAACCCTAGTCAAATGCACCTGCATATCAATCAAAAAGAAATGTTAGCTGTACAGAATGCTCTGACAGCCTTCAAGGACCAGATTCTTCCAGGACAATTATTGTTAAAGACGGACAACATCACTGTTATGTGGTACATAAACAAGCAGGGGGGAACCCATTCATACCTCCTCTGCAGACTAGCCATGGCTCTCTGGAACACAGCCTTGAGCTACCAAGTGCTGCACCTACAAGCTCAATTCCTGCCAGGCAAGCTAAATACACTAGCAGACGACCTAAGCAGAAATCTCATGGACCCACACGAGTGGAAACTGGAACCAAAGATATTCAACATTTTGAGAATCAAATGGGGAAGCCCAGAGATAGACCTGTTTGCCTCCCCTCAGAACTACCAAATGGACAAATTCTGCAGAAGGATTCCCCACAGACAAGCCTGGAAAGTGGATGCCCTGTCCTTCAGCTGGAAAAACCTATCAGTTTATGCCTCTCCCCCTCTGCCTCTCCTCTCCAAAGTGCTACCAAAGACAAAACAGGATAAACCAAGAGCAATACTTATTGCACCAGATTGGCCACGCCAACACTGGTACCCCCTCTTGTGCAGTGCGTCACTTCTGGAGCCATGGCACCTGCCACAGACCCCTGCCCTGCTGTCCCAGCAGGAGGGCCAAATTCTGCACCCATAGCTTCAAACCCTGAACCTTGCAGCCTGGCTAATTACATGACCTCTCCTTTACAATCCCTTAGTAAGCAAGTGATGTATGTAATTTTGGAGGCAAGGAGGCCTAGTACTAGAAAATCTTATGCTGAAAAATGGAAGCGATTCTGTTCCTGGAGCCAAACACAGGAGATAGACATAACTGTGCCAAATTTACCGCTCATTCTTCAGTACTTAACTGAGATGCTTCACAAGGGCCTTTCTTTTTCTTCCATCAAAATTCATGCTTCCGCCATCTCATCTCATTATAATACAGAGCCACCCCTCTTCTCTCATCTACCGCTGAAGCAATTCTTCAGAGGGGCCAAAAAATTAAGACCACCCAGGAGAGCCCCTACTCCAGCCTGGGACCTTAACTTTGTATTGGAAAAGCTCACTCTACCTCCCTTTAAGCCAGCTGCAAATGCAGAGGATAAATTCCTTTCTTGGAAAACAGCTTTCCTCCTAGCCATCACTTCAGCAAGAAGGGTATCTGAATTACAGGCCTTCATGGCAGTGGAGCCTTTCATCATCTTTCATGCGGGCATGGTGTCCCTCAAGACCAATCCCGCCTTTATGCCCAAGGTGGTATCCAGTGTGGCCCTTAATCAGTCCATTCATTTGCCAATCTTCTTTTCTAATCCACAGAACAAAGGGGAACAAATACTGCACTCCTTGGACGTGCACAGACAACTTAGATTTTACTTGGATAGGACTAAGCCTCTCAGGAAATCTGGACAACTAGTTGCATTTGCTGTAGGGGCAGAGGGGAAGGCCATTTCAAAGCAAAGCATTTCTAAGTGGATAGGCCATTGCATTAATTTCTGCTTTAAGCATCATGGAAGACCTACCCCACAGGGGATAAGACCACATTCAACCAGGGCTGCATCTGCCTCTACAGCATTTTTTCAGAGGTGTCCCTACCAGGGACATCCTAGAAGCTGCTACCTGGAGTTCTGTACATACCTTCACCAAGCATTACCACTTGCAAATATTTTCTAAATCCAGAGCTGGTTTTGCCACTGCAGTCTTGCAGGGCCTTATAGTTGGTCCTAATGCTATCTAACTGCCTCCTCCCTTCCTTAGCTTTGGGAATCTACTCAAATGTAATGACTGCAACAATGAAACACAAAGAACATAGTATAGTTGTGTACATTTACCATAAATGTAGATGTTGGAGTGTATTCACTATTGCAGTCCTGGTTACCCTCCCTCCAGCCCCCTGACTTATATTGACTATACCTCTGTTCTTGCTTGCTATGTTTAAAGCTTTCTGGTGTATTTGCTTTTTGTTGGAGGTATAACCTTGTATATAATTACTTCCCATTATGGGGGCACCTGACATCTGGGGCAAAAAAACCTGATGTAATGGCGTCGGCTGCATGCTTTATACCCCTGACTACCTGACGTCTTGGAAGATGAGACAGCAACTGATGCAGGACCCAAGACTTTGATAATCAGGCTGACTGAGGGCTACCTGCAAACAGATAACCCAAATGTAATGACTGCAACAGTGAATAGACTCGAACATCTACATTTATGGTAAGTGTACACAGCTGTACTTTCCCACCTTCTTTCCCCCTCCTCCTGGGGAGTTATGGAGGGATGTATCCCTTGGTATTCTTTTATCTTCTTTGGCAGTCTTCACTGCCTCCAAGTATCCAGGAAACTCGATCTGAAGGTTGTGGGTAGCAAGAGATCTTGGGAAGTGGAGGAGCTTGAGCTCAGGAGCTGTCTTCCTTGTTGCAGTCTTGGATCCGATGTCTGATTCTACACACGTCCGTGATGAGTAATGACACTGGATAGAACAGTTTCCAAGTTATGGTAAGTACATAACTCTTTTTTGGTACTACTTCCCTCACTTCCACGTGGCTCTACCCCACCCACCCTGTGTGGGGAAAGGTGACACTCTTTGTCTAACCATACAGTTTCCAAGTGGCTATATCTGCTTCTGTTAGATGAACAAAGCAAGCAGCTGGCAGGCACAGAGAACTCTTACAGTACCAGAGCTGCTGCTACTACTATGGTTTTTATGTAAGGAGTAGATTTCCAGTACATCTTGGATGCCACAGCTTCAACATTTATCAATACATTTGCTAAGCATCCTATGTTAGACACTCCTGCACTAATCAGGGCTGCAACTGCCAGAGCTATCCTGCAAGTCATTCTGAGCAGTGGTCATCCCTCTGCTTCCACCTCCCATTCTGCCTACGCGCTGGGAGTCATCTTAGAAGTGAAGAATACCACAGTAGTAATCTAATGAAGGACATAGTGCAATTATGTTGTACTATGTCCTGAAGTAAAGAATACCACAGTAATAATCTAATGAAGGACATAGTACAATCGTGTTGTTAATTTACCAGTATAGAAAATGTCTAAATAGATCAATGTTTGCCTTCTCCTCTTGAGAGATTTATATCAACCTGCACCTAGTGGACTAGACATATTTCCAGTATCCTTCTTAAGTTACAGTATTTCCTTCCTTCCTTACATTTATACTCCGTATCTAAAGGTATGGTGTGATGGAAGGGATTTTAAACTGCCCCACCTGTTTACTGGATTCCACAATTTCCTTAAGAGGACTGCTGTACTACCTTAGTTTCTAAGGTGAGGGCATGGAAACTCTGAAGATGGGCCAGGCTTACATCCCAATTACACCAGTATTCAGGGATATGCTTTGGGGCTTGCATATGCCTCACCAGGAAGAAGGAACCTCGGGTCTTGAAGTTGGACCTACTGAAGTCCCAGAAGCAATAAATACTGCAGCTGTGGTGTATTCCGACTATTGTGATTTGTTGCATACACAGTTGCACTTTCTGAATCTAAAGTTTCCATTTTGAGCCAAATTTTTCTAGAGTGAAAAGATTCTGGGTGAATGCAGTTGAGAGTTTCCGTTGAGAATTATACTTTTGTACGTCTAAACTCAGAGACTCCTAAAAGCAGGTATTTTCTTCACTTTATGTACTTCTGCATTTCCCCCAGATGTTTTACATCTGTCTGGCACAATGTCATGTTAGGAGGCTGTGTAAGTAGTGAAAAACAAAATATGTGGTCTGTCCTCCAAGAAATCTTTGTCCTTGGTGAACTCTCTCAAACTTGTGTACCACATGACATGCACATTTTTGTAGATAGATCATTAACGTTTAAAGGTATATGCCCCATATCTAATGAAACATCATTGTGATATAAACTTGGTAGGATAGTATGTAGTTAAAGTAAGCTGGAATCTCTAGAAGTAGAAAGGTATAGAGAAGGGTATATTGTTGAAGGAGATGGTGCAGGAGGTAATAGAGAAAACTCTGTGGTAAGGGAGATGTGAGTGCAGAGAATTGATATGATATCAGTGCAACATGAATTTAAAAGAACCTTGGCATAGATAAGAAAATGTAATAGAATAAGTCAGAAACTGTTGTGAGCCAGCAGAAAAGAACCTTTGGAGTTACAAAGAATGTTGGAGAAAGGAATTGCTGAAGATAGATGAAAATGCATCAGAGATCTCAGAGATGAAGAGCTTCATAAGAGCAGCTCTTTGATAGGTTTGAGAAGTAGAGGTGAAATTCTTATGTTGGCAATTTAACAGCCACAGACAAGAAGTATGGATGAGGATCAGTTATTAAGGGTGGAAAATTCAGAAGTGATTTGGATATTTACAGGAGATTATTGGTAAGGAGGAGCAGGGCCTGCAGAGAAGATATTTGAAGTGTGGAGTGGAGGACTTTTTAGGACAGAACTATAGGGCCATCTATTGTGAGGGGGGTGGTCTAAAGAGCTTATAACTACATTATAGGGAGTAAGGCAAAGGAATGCATTGGTTTTCCTGTAGACCTTTTTAAAAATGATAAAAAAAAAATGGGACTAGAGATTATAAATGGATTGGAACAGATTTTCAGGGTATTTTGGAGCGGGTTGTTGTGCCTAACATGATGATGAAGGCTGCAGTTATTTTTCCAAAATAAGAAATGAGACCCAGAAGCTATAATAGAGATGTCAGACTTTTCACATGGGTCCTGACACCAGGATTGGAAAAAACAGTCAGTATTTGTATAAGTGTGATCATCAAAGAATGGTCATTAGTTCGCTGGAGGTTACTTGCCGAGCTTTTGTAGTGGGAGGAATAGGAAGTAGTAGAAGGACACTGGTGTTACTGCTTGATGGTCAAAATGCCTCATGTGCCATAAGGTGGGGATTTCTTTCTGAAACACAGGAGTAAGTGTTAAGGGAAGGACTTTTTGTCAAAGGTGTCAGTACTGTGCATGTGGCATCCTGGATAAAAAAATAGCTAATATGGTAATTTTAGACCCAGTAATTTTAGGTACAGAAATGTTCCTGGACTGTCCTTTGTTGTCATACATATTTCTGTTAATACTCAACATGCTAGCTAGTAAGTTGCGTGAATTCATAAAGGGATTGAAGGTGGGATTATGAAGGGTAAGTAGATGAAGTTCATTTGCATGAAACAGCATGTTTTTAGCAGATGTTGGTAAGTGTAACATCCACTGAGCTGTTTTGCTTTTAGTAGATGTTGAGAAGCGTAAAATGCTGTCAGATATGTGGATTTTGCCACTGTGTCATTCTTCATAGTTCTTTCCTAAAGTGAATTGGTGATTAGGCTGAAAAAAGGAAATAGTGATTCAGGATTGCCTTTGCCACGTGGGAGAAGATATATATGTCAGCCTTAACATTTAGTGAAATTAAACATAAAACTGGGAAAATCCTGATACGCAGAGCTAAATTCTTATTACAAAAGGTAACACCTTTTATCAGAAAAAAATCACCGCCATTCATCATATTGCTTTGTAGGTTCATAGGGTGACTACTAGGTTAACTGCTGTGAAGGGCCTTTTGAATTCTAGCCAATAACCCGATGTATGTATGTCTCCAAATATGCAACAGTCTGAAAGATTTCAGATTTTTGCTTGGAAGTGTTTGCATAGGTATATTTATACCCCAAGCAGACTATAAAGAAATTTTTATCAGGTAGATTGCAAATGTTGGAAATGTGATGTGGAAGAAACGGGTAATTGCGAGCATATTTTCTAGGAGAGTTGTGAGCTGGCAGACTAAAAATTCCTAACAGGCTACTCTTGTCAGAAATACTGGATGAGCAAATTGGCGTAACTAAGGAAAGGATTTTTTGAACTGTGATACAGAATTGGAATTACTTAGATATAGTAAGGCCTTTCTGAGTTTTGTTCTGGTGGCTGCCAAAAAAGCAGTTACTAGAAAATGGAAATCAAAATCTAAACCAACCATACTAGAGGTAGTGAGTATGTTAACAGGGATAAAAAGAACTGGAAGTGAGATCTTTAGAGAAGAATATGAATGAATTACATAGAAAAAAATGGAAATTATGCAGAATAATGTGGAGGAGGACTGAGGTTTAAGGGAAGGCAGGAGTTGAATGACCTATATGTAATGCTACAAAGGCGATGACTATATAGAATATTGTATGTGATGCATAATGTTTGCTACTGAAAATGTCAGTATAGTTTGTTAAATGTATGATTGCTAATGTCATATATGATAATTCAATAAGGATTTTTCTTGTTTAACACACACAAAAAAAAAAAAGATTCTGAATCTTGACTTGAAGAAGGAACAAATACAGGGTTTTTGCCTCAGATTTCTTGCTCAGACTCAGAGGCAAGCACAGTATCTAAGTCTGCCTGTGAGAGCTGCTCTTTGAGACTATTTCCAGAATGTGTCATTGTTTTCAGTGGCCATTAATCTTCCTGGTTATCTCAGTGTTAAAACCTTAAAAGTAATTTTGCAGGTGTCTTGTGAAACTCCTTCATATAAATGAACACCAGTTAGGGCTGCTCTAACACAAGAGACTTTTAATGCATTTATGCCAGGAAGGTACACCTCTAGCAGCCTGAACACATTCTTAGATTCCTGAACATATTGTGAACAGTCAAGTGAAAGACCATAAGCCAAACACATGCAGATATGCTGTGAATAGTAAATGCCTGTAAAAATTACAAACCTCAATACGTTCATCTAAAAGTGTCCCTTACAGTGATCGACATCAGTGTACTTGCAGTCTGTACATCAGTACTGTAATATATTGTAGTGCAGAAACATTCCAATATGATACTTTTCCCTACGTTTTTACAAACAACTTTTATATCTTGGAAATTAGAACCTAAACATACACTGACAGCAGCACTTTTTGTTCTTTCTTTTTGTTCATTTATACATAACATTATAATTAATTCAAGTGCCTGCTTATTAAAATATTTGAAAACTATGAAAAAGTATGCCTTTTCTCACATAAATAGCAGTATAAACACTAATTATCTGTCAAATTGTACAATATACAATGCAGGTATCTGTAAAAGTTTTATAGCCAGTCATGCTAATCTATAGTTTGTATGTCTGTTGGTTTTGAAGTATTAATGTACACATGGAAATTTTACAAGCTTCATAATTATTAGCAAGCAGCTAGCAGTATGTCCAGTGTAGTGCTTTATACAGGGACAATGAAGGTGTATTATTTTATCATCTACCGTGGCATTTCACACTATGCCCTTAGTAAAGTGTAGCTTACTCGGTTATGAAAATATGAATGTAAATATGAAGTTATAAATAACTATTGCAAATTTGTGGTTAATACCTGCTCTGCAGTGCATAATAAGTTGATAATCTGTGTCACTCTGTTTCTCACCCTTTCATAATGCTGCCTGTTAATTGATAAGTAACTTGGTTAAAGAATCTAGCCTAAAAAATGTCATGGCAACCTGAAGAGCTGTGTGTGTTCAAAAAAAAAAAAAAAAAGTATAGAAAAAACACTTTAGGGTTGAATGAGTTAGATAATTTCTTAGATTGTGTAGGCTGTCTTAACACTTGTGTAAAGTGTCAGTGGCATGGCTCAATAGCTAGTACACTCAATTTAAATAATGGAAAATCAGAAACCTGTAGTTTATATTCCCATACCAGGTGCTTGGATTATTTTTTCAGGCAGTTAGTGCAAAGGATTGAGTCTATTAGCTGTTAATGAGTTGCTTCATGTAGGTATAGGGTTTGTTTCCCTCAGCCTTTATTTGCCTAATGTGTGATGTTGAGCAAGTCAGTTAACCAGACAATGGTTAGAAACCCCTCTGAGAAAATGTGAGGGTATAATAATTGACTGTGTGAGTAGGTCATTTTCTGATTACTATTCACTTTCCAGGAAAAGTCAGTTCTGTAGAGGACAGAATCGACCTTTGCTTACTGATGCTTCACAAGTCGTTCCTCAGTTTGTCACGAATGCACAGGATTTTCTGTTTCTTAGGAAAACCTTGCTGTAGCCTGTTTGTATCAGTGATTTTTGCAAGTACAGCAACTTCTCCCTCATCTGTTCTCCTGGAGAACTTCTCAGAGCATCTGTCTTCCAGAAATAGCCCCAGGTCTCTTCCCCCATTTTGTGTTCAAAAATTCATACAGAAATCCAAGGCATTAAGGCATCCTTACTCATTCTCATAGTCTTCAGCAGCTGAGTAGCAGCACCTTGGATTTTCCAGTGCTGGGGCACTCAGTGTTGCCTTCTCATGCAGCACCAGGTGCAGCAGCTATTATGTCGTAGTCCTTCTTAGGGCCAGTCACCTAGAGACACTCTGCTGTACATATGGCCCCGGGATTCCTGTACTCATATCCTCGAGTTCCTTTAATTGTAAAATTTCTTCATAAGGCAGCCCATTGCAAGAGCGAAAGTGATCCTCATAGCCTCCTCCTGGCCTCAGTAGGTGTGGTTTACCTTCCTTTGCCTCTTCTGCGGTACCCCCTTTGGGTTCTAGATCCCATTCTGGATCTTATTTCTAACCCATTGGGTCTGGATCCTTCCAGTTTGTTGTTCCTCAAGCTAACCTCATAGTTTATCCAGTTCCCTTGATGGCCAAGAATCCCAGACTGTCTGATATCCTTATACATATCTCATCTTCACCTCAAAAGCTTTGTACTAGGAATGCTTATTCCAGTAAATGGAAACATTTTGCAGTGTGGATGGAATCTTGAGGATTTGATCCCACTTCTACACCTTTGGAATCTATTCTGGATTTTCTTGCAGAGTTTTTATTCAAGCTTTAGGTTTTTCTACAATTAAAGTGCAGTTGGCAACTATTTCTACCTTTCATGTGAGGGACAATGTTCCCTTGGCTGCTGTAAGATTTCCAAAGGTTGTTTCAAAGGTACTTTTGTGTTGCGTCCTCCCATTCAGGATCTGGTCCATCCCTGAGATTTACCTGTTGTGGTGCAAATCCTTGTAGGCCCTCCTTTCAAACCTTCTGCTAATTCTAAGTTGTTGTGTTGGAAGACCTTGTTTTTGGTAGCTGCTGCTTCAGGTAGGAGAGTTTCAGTTGCATGCTCTTTATCCCCCCATCTGGTGTTTCTTAAAGATAGGGTTTTCCTCTGTAGGAATCCCTCTTTTCTGCCCAAGGTGGCTTTGGAGAGTAATCTCAATAGTTCTGTTCACCTTCCTGTGTTTTTTCCAAAATTTTCAAACAAGGGTGAATACTTTCTGCCTTGTTTGGATGTACACAAACAATTGAGATTTTATCTGTATAGGACCAATACCTTTAGAAAATTTACTCAGTTTGTTTCCTTTTCAAAATCTAGATTGGGCAGACCTGTGTCTTTATCCAAGTGGCTGTCAGACTGTATTTATTTCCCTTATACCTTGAGAGGCAAAACACATTCTAATAGAGAACGATGGCTACTTCTAAGGCTTTCTTTTCTAAGAATATCCGTGGATGAGGTTTGTGCAGCGGCTACTGGGGTGGGCCATCACACTCTTGTTTCTTATTACAAGCTGGATATTCAATCCAGATACAGGAGGTTCAGCCATATTGTGGAATATCCTTTTTTAGTTCCTCCTGAGGATTTTCACATGCTGGGGACTCTGTCCCACAGTGAAGCCAGACAGACCAGATAACATGGGATACGAAAGTTATGTGCTTACCATAATAATAGACCCATGTTGTCTGTCTCCATCTTGTTCAAGCCCCCCCCACTGCTCCCACCTTTGTTTATTTGGCGAACATCCTTATCTGAGATGACGGGCGAGGGAGATTGCCTTCTTCTTTGTTCTTGGAGTCCTTTGTCCTCCTTTCTGGGAGTAGTGTTGTTTAGAGTTTGTTTTAAAAGGGACAAACTCCATCTGAGAGGTAGGTTGAGGAGTGGGAGATTGTGGGTAAGGGGTTCGGAGCCCAGCGAGTTGAAGTCTGGAGGAGTTGGCCAGTGTTGGATCTGATAACTCACAGGATGAACCAGACTGAGACAGACAACATGCATCTATCATTATGGTAAGTACATAACTTTCACTTTTACTTCCGTTACGAGAAAGGGCAGAGGGCTTAGACTGTTGTTAAAGGAAGGTTAAGCAACTGAGCTACTGCGGCACTGGATACTGTCCTCCTTGAGAGGGGTCACAGGGTTTATGTCCCTATGGCTAACAAAAGATTGTTCCCCCATCCTGTAATGGTGAAGTTCTGGTCTAACACATTGAAGGAACAGCTGTTATTTAAGCTCCTAAGAAGGGAAATCTCTATAGTTGGGCAGCACTACACTTTTTGTCAGTAATGACTACTCTGCACAGACAGCTTTTTCTTCCAGGTATCTGAGCCTGTAGGGAGTGAAGACTGTGATTCAAACTACAGTATTCAGATACTCTGAATGTATTTTTTCTGGATGGTTTAAACCATTTCTGAGCATTCCAGGGTGTTAGAAGTGACCATGAACTAGAAGGGGTATTGAAGAGGATCAGCAGAGTTGTTTTAGTAAATCTAAGGCCAAGTAGGTGCAGCATCAGGTTGACAGTGCTGAGAGGGTTAAGGATAGCGGAGTCATGAGGCCATTCCTGATGTCTAGAAAGCAAATAGAAGGGGACAAAGAGCTTGTCAGGCAAGTGAATTGACATTTGGCTGTTGGAAGCTGCAGTTGAAATTAGGGAACAGAGTGAAGACTCAGACACTAATGAATAGACTAGGGTAGGGAAAATCTCCTGCCTAAGAAGTTTGTGTCACAGTGCAGTGAAAAATTCAAGTATTTGTTATTGACTGCAACTATGCATCCTGGAATTAGGATTGTTTGGACAAATTAAGAGGGCATGTAAACTGTTTGATCTGAAGTAGGGACTTCATTTGTCAGCAACCTGTGGGTCTTGGATCCGATATCGGATCCAAGCCGGCAACTTGTTTCATAGCTAATGGATCCGAGCTCCTAGCTCCTCCCCTAACCCATAATCCCCTGCCAACCCTCCATGACCTCAGATCTAGTTTGCCGTGCTTGTGGATGGCTGGATTCCTTTGAGCTCTAGCGAAATCTCAGTTAAGTGTGTTTTAGTCAACTTTTCTCAACAGTTAAATTTAAAAAAGTGTGTAAGAGTCAGGTTCCCTGTAATTTTTATATTTTTTTACATAGTTTTCCCTCCCTTTGCTGGTCGTTAGTGAGTGTGTGTGTGTGTTTGTGTTTTGGGGCCTGTGTGTTTGTGTAGCACTCTTTTTTTCTTCTCAAGTATGGCTGAGGCCCCAAAAGCCATTTTTTCTAAATGTACCGAGTGTGGCCATAAGCTCTCCTTGGCTGATGGCCGCACTCGGTGCGTTCGGTGCCTTGGGGTTGAACACCTCACCTCAGGCTGTACCATTTGTGCAGCGTTCAACCCCAGGGCACTGAAAGAGCAGAGGTCGAAGCTGATCCTGGCGGGACTTTTGCCCCCGGACTCGGCTCCGGCATCCGCTGCTCCCGTGGCACTACCACAGGCTGTGGTCATTGCCACTCCTGCCCCCCCTTCCTCTGGCCGGGACTCAAACTCCCGCTAAAGCACCGGAGGACAGGGAGGCTAGGAGGCAGAAACGGAGGGAGAAGCACCACAAATGGCGGGCCGAGGCCTCCGCTTCGGCCCCGCCAGCTAAGCGGGCTTCTCCCTCCACGCTTCTAGGTCTCCTCCTCCTCGGCTCCGATCTCCTTGCTTCTCCCCAGGGCCCGAGGAGGAGGAGGCCCGATCTCCATCGAGGCGGCATTCCAGGCCTGCCTCGGTGGCCTCGTCGAGATCAACTTTCAGCATGTCAGATGCAGACTTGGACCGGATGATGCGAAGATTCATCCAGGCCCAGCAGCAGATGGGAGTGCTCTTGCCCCCTCCTTCGGGAGCTCGACACTTTTCGCTCCAATTGCTCCTTCTCTGACCCGCTACCCGGGTTCGGGCGCTTGGAGCCGAGCAGCTGCCCGGAGCCGGGTGGTCGGCGCCGACAGTACTTGGTACTTCGGATCCAACCCTGCCCTCGAGTCTGTCTGATCTGACCTCTCGGAGCCGTGGCCCGAGCTTCGGATCCAAGGGATTCAGTGTGCCTTCGGCTCCGTCCAGGTCGGAGCGCACTGGTCCTTCGGATCCGATGGTTTTGGCGCTGGTTCCGATCCCTTCATCGGATCTGAGTGGGAACCAGCTCTCGGAGTCCAGGGAGAGCGGTTCCCCCTCCGCCTTCGATGTAGTGGAGAGGGCTCTGTCGAGAGCATCTGGACCCCCGGCCCTTGTCTCGGCTCCACCCTGCACTCCCTCTCTGCTGGGGCAGGCTTCCATCACCCGGCCTCAGGGACAGCCTGCTTCAATGTCCCAGGTTGTTCCATTGGAACAGGATGTTGCTGGCGAGACCTCCTCGGACAGCCCCAGGAAGTGCCTCGCAAGCACAAGTGCAAGAGGAGGCACGTGGACTCCCCTGAGTCCTTAACTGAGGACACGGACTTGGATGAAGGGGAAGGCTCCCTAAGATCACCCCCTGAGGATGTCTCCTTTGGAGACATCATGGAGATGCTGAGGATCAGAGGTGGGTGGTCTGCCCCCAAGGCTTCCTCCGACGAGTCTGTGTTTCTGGAGGCATTCGAAGCAGGCCCGTCTACCTCTTGGGTGTCCCCTCCGGCCGACCCCCTGGTGGACCTTATTGCCACCAGGGCGTGGAAGGACCCGGACACCGTGGATCCAGTCCCTAAACGCCTGGACAGGATACTAAGCCCCCCCGCAGACCGGTCACACTGGAGCAAGGGTACCCCCGTAGATGCCATGTTGACGGCGCAGCAAAGAGGAACTAGCTCAGGAGAGCCCCTCAGTCCATCCACCGAGCAAGGAGTCCCGCTCGATGGACCACTTAGGGAAGCGAGTTTTTAGTTCAGCGACCTTTTCGGTAAGGTCTCTGAACTATATGGCACATGTCATCAGGATGCAGTGGGATCTTATCAAAGAATACGCTGCCTCCCCCACTGAGTCCATGTCGGCGGAGGACAAACAATTGTACTCCACCCGAATGGCCACTCTGAGATCTATTTCAAATACCTCTATGCGGCTATTGTCCCACGCCACCGAGGGAGCCGCTAGAGCTAGTGGAGCGGGCCTAGTCATGAGACGTCACTGACACTTTGCGTCATTGTGACTTTGCGGAGCCCTTTAAAGCGTCCTTTGCGAACGCCTCTTTCGATGGTTCTGCCCTGTTTGGCAAAACAGTTCGCGAGACACTTGTCCAGAGCGCGAAGGACGGGAAGACATTGTCTGCCGTTGGAGTCCGCTTCTCTGCTCCCCAGCGGTCCTTTTCGAAGAACCAAAAGGGTCAGAAGAAGATGTGGTTCCGGAAATCGCAACATTCCCAACCCGCTCCAGACAACCAGTCCTTCCGTGGCAGAGGAAGACAGGGAGGACGCCACCCCAGAGGCAGAGGGGCTCCGAGGAACTTTGGGTCCAGAGAACCTTTCTCTGACCGGCCCACGCAGCATCCCTGAAGGGTTGCCCGACTGCTCCACTCTGGAGGCAGTGGGGCTGAGCACCTAGTGGCATGGGAGTCCATCACGACAGACCGCTGGATGCTTCGAATTATATCCAGAAGATACAAAATCCCATTACTTCATGTCCCCAAATTCAAGAACCTCCCCGATGTACCACCCGATCAGAGTGAGGCTGCAGCCGCAGAGATTCAGCAACTGCTAAGAAAAAGAGCCATCCAGCCCGTCCCCCAAGACCAGCTCGGATTAGGGTTCTACTCCAGGTTCTTTTTGGTGTCAAAAAAGACGGGAGACTTGAGACCGATTCTAGACCTGTCCCGTTTGAACCTGTCTGTAACCAAGGAAAAATTCCGAATGGTCACTCTTCAATCTATTCTTCCCCTTCTAAGGGAGAATGATTGGATGTGCTCTGTAGACCTCAAGGATGCGTACTGCCACATTCTAATGGACAGACGATCCAGGAGGTTCCTCCGCTTCTGGCTGGGAGCCAGTCACTACCAGTTCAGGGTCCTTCCCTTTGGCCTCACCACATCCCCCAGGGTGTTCACCAAAGTATTAGCAGTGATTGCAGCCCACCTGAGACTCCAGAGAATACAGGTCTTTCCATACCTGGACGACTGGCTCCTGACCGCCCCAACAAGGCATTTACTTTGCTCAGCCAGAGATTTCTTTCTCCGCCTAGCCCCCCAGTTAGGCATCACCATCAATGCCGACAAATCCTTTCTGGCCCCGACACAAGTCATAGAATTCATAGGAGCCAGAATAGACACCAGAGATCTACGAGCCTTCCTGACGTCGGAACGACTACGGAATTTGCAACTTCATGTGCAGGCCATCCTCCATTCAGAAACTCCACCGGCGGAATTGGTCTTGAGGGCGCTGGGCTCCATGGCGGCAGCGATAACGTTCCTTCCATGCGCCTGTCTGAACATGCGTGTACTGCAGTGGACCCTTCTAGTGCAATGGTCCTTTCTGTCTTTTCCTCTCCATCACCCCATAGCTATCAGCAAGGCTTGCAGGAGGGCTCTATTATGGTGGCTCCACGCTCCGGATCTCCATACTGGCCGACCCTTCTGCACCTCTCCCCCTCTCTCCACGGTGTCCACGGACGCCTCCTGCCTTGGGTGGGGGGGGGGGCATTATTCAGGCAGGACTGTCCAAGGCATGTGGAACGATACAGAGACCTCCCTGCATATCAACGTTCTGGAGATGAGAGCGGTGCTGTACGTGTTGCAAGCACTTCAGAATCTCCTCCCCATAGGAACGATTGCAGTTCAGTCGGACAACATGTCGGTTGTCTGGTACATCAACAAACAGGGAGGAACCAGGTCCTATCCTCTATGCCGCGAAGCCATGAGAGTATGGGAATGGGCGATTTTCACCAACCGCTTTCTGATTGCAACGCACATTCCGGGGCGGGCCAACATCCTAGCGGACAAACTCAGCCGCACCCTTCTTACCCCTTACGAGTGGTCTCTCAACCCACTAGTAGCGAAGCAGATATTCGCAATATGGGGGCAACCCTGCTGCGATCTTTTTGCCTCTCCTTCAAACACCAAATGCGGCAATTTCTTCGCTCTGATTCCCCCTCCAGGGGAAACCCCAAGAGACGCTCTGGTGAATGCTTGGCTGCCCGGTCTACTTTATGTCTATCCTCCTCTACCCCTGATGCTGCAGCTCTTACAGAAAGCCTCGCGGTTGGGGAGCAGGATGATCCTCATTGCCCCATTCTGGCCTCGGCAAATTTGGTTCCCTTACCTGTGGTCTCACCTTGTGAATCCCCCTTGGATTCTGGATCCCAGTCCGGATCTAATCTCTCATCCGTCGGGCTTACCGACCCCAAATCTGGACAGTCTGAAGCTGACGGCTTGGTTGCTCCAGTTCCACTCCTAGTTAGGACTCCCGGTATCCCTTCACCAGTCAAAGCCATCCTAGTGGCAGTGCATAAACCTTCCACAAGGAAAGTGTACCGCAGTAAATGGAAACGTTTCTCCGTCTGGGCAGAGCATCATAATCTGGATCCCTTTACGGCTCCTCTTCCATCCATATTAGACTTCCTAACCGAACTTTTTCAGGAAGGCGCTAGTTGCTCAACTGTCAAAGTGCAATTGGCTGCCATCTCCCATTACCATGTGGGACATGACACAGGGCCCTTGATGTCGGCCAAATTGTGTAAAACCTTTCTCAAGGGCACCTTTTGCTTACCCCTATAAAAGAAGCCGTACCCCCTTGGGATCTTTCACTAGTTCTTCAAGCCCTGACTGCTCCACCATTTGAACCTGCTGCTTCAGTGGATCTGAAATACTTGTCCTGGAAAACAGCATTCCTTGTAGCCATTACTTCAGCGAAAAGAGTTTCGGAGCTTCAAGCTCTTTCTGTGAAACCTCCTTACTTGATCTTTCATCTGGACAGAGTGTACCTCAGGACCAATCCCTCCTTCCTTCACAAAATAGCATCAGAAACCAATATAAATCAATCCATAAATTTACCGGTCTTCTTCCCTAAATATCAGAATAAAGGAGAGTACAAGCTGCATTCATTAGATGTCCATAGGCAGCTGCGTTTTTATACTCATAGAACAGCTGGTCACAGGCAATCCGACCAGCTGTTCATTTCCTTTGCCAAATTTAATTTAGGGAAAGCAGTATCAAAAATCTCCCTGTCACGCTGGATTTCCCAATGTATCCTGTTAGGCGTAGCTTCTTCTGGGAGACCACCTGAAGGAGTTCAAGCACATTCCACTGTTCCATCTCTACTTCTGCGGCCTTCAAATCTAGAGTTCCATTGGATGATATTTGTTCAGCAGCCACTTGGGCCTCATCTCATACCTTTATTAACCACTACAAACTGGATGTGATTTCTAGAGGGAGAGCATCCTTTGGCTCTGCGGTGCTCCGAAATATCCTTCCATGATGGTCACCCAAGATTCAGGTAGCTGGGGACTCTGTCCCACAGGTTGCTGACAAATGAAGTCCCTACTTCAGATTAAGAAGTTATGTACTCACCATAACGTTCCATCTGAGTAGGTGGCTTCATTTATTTGCAACCATCCCCCCCTCCTTCCCCCCTGGCCTTCAGTGGATCTATGTGAGTTGGAATACCCTTTTTGGGTACATATAGAGGGGCAAACTTGATCTGAGGTCATGGAGGGTTGGCAGGGGATTATGGGTGAGGGGAGGAGCTAGGAGCTCGGATCCATTAGCTATGAAACAATTTGCCAGCTCAGATCCGATATCGGATCCAAGACCCACAGGTTGCAGACAAATGAAGCCACCTACTCAGGTGGAACGTTATGGTGAGTACATAACTTCTTATTCAAGTGGTTTGACCCTAAAGAAGAATTCCCGTTTGTCAGTTTCCCGATGGAGGTAATTTAGCTGGGTTGCTACATCGCTGAACATGGCAGCCCTCCCTGTTATGATGATCAGGCTGCCCAATTTTTTTCTGAGTTCCACTAAGCACGGGTTGTTGTTGTCTTTCGGCTTTTCCCGGTTAAGGGTCGCCACAGCGGAACTCCGGTCTACTAATGATTGGCAGTAGATTTTCATGAACGCCGAGGTGCCAGCTCGACGTTCAACCTTCAATGAAGGCACGCCCATTTACACATGTCTTTCGAACGCCCACCCAACCACTGGGAGGACATGCAGACTCCACACAGAAGGCACTCCCCGCACTCCAGCCGAGAATCGAAATGGAGAACCTCTTGCTGTGAGGCAGCAATGCTACCACTGCACCACCGTGGAAGTCCACTAAGCAAGGGTAATGATTGGAAACTTCCTTTTCACTCTGGTCTACTTGTATGACACCCTGAAATGACTTTGATAGAGGACTGAAATGAATGGTTTGATGATTTGTTTTTAATGGTCAGACTACCAGATTTTAGAACTTGAATCTTTGGTCATCTTAAGCATATGGGACTTCAATGTTGGAGGGGGTATCGATAGCGTGGTGAGTTTGCTAAAACTGATAATGTGCTCAGACATTTGCTTACCTGCTTTTTGGCAGGATTCATATTTCTCAGGAGATTTCTGCCAAAATGGAGGAGTTGCTCAATGTATATATTTTTCTTTGTTGTCTAGCAGTGATTTTAATAAAGTTTTATGTTTTTTGCGTGCTCTTGTATTAATCTACACTGTAAGATGGCAAACCTTATATAGGTTTTTAAATGGAAGTATTCAGTGGAGACTGTTGATTTCTAAAGGGTGGTCTGAACAGCGCAAACTGTTCGCTAAAAGTGTCTGTTTAGCTCAGAGACTAGCAGAAGCGCTTACACTAGTTGGGCTTGTATGTGGTGTTTATTTCCTCTGGGTAAAAAATCAAGTATATCTGGTAGTGAAATTATTAATTTTCTAAAGGTGCTCACATGGAATGCCAGTGGTCTGGTTAACAAAGTGAAGAGGGTACTTGCATTTTGAGGCCATCAAGGATTGATATTGCATTATTGCAAGAGACCCATCTCTCCCCCATTGAACAAAAACAGTTTATATGACACAGTCATTGTAAGGGTTTATCAGTGGCCCTGTGCAATTCAAGATGCTGGGGGGAGGCTTTGATTTTGGTCACTCATTGGGTCCCACCAATGATGGACGAAGCTTTGCAAGACAGTAGTGCTAGATATATTCTGCTCTGGGGAAGTTTGATGGGGAAAAGGCTTACACTTGGCTCAGTCTGTCTCCCCTCGAGAAGTTCTTTGAACGGCATTGGATTCATACTAGGGGAAATAATACTTTTTCTTCAGGGTATTCTTATCCTGGAAGGTGGTTAAATTAGAATGTAGTCTGTTCTATATCTGATGTAATTGGGGACCCCAGAAGCTGGATGCTTACTAAAAACAGCAGGCATCTTGGATCATACTGTAAAATGTTCAGCCTGATAGACCACCTAGAACATAATGTTAAGCAGTGTGACTTAAGTTTTTGTTGTAATAGATTTGTCAGATATGGCAGGTTGGATAGATTTTATGTCACCAAATAGCACGAGTATCTGTTAGCTGCGATATAGACATTGCAGAATTTTGTTTCAAACTTATGCCTAGTAGTATTGACAGCAACAATGAAAGAGCATTGAAGCACAGATAAATGCTGGAGAGTTCCTTCATATCCGCTGAGGAGGAGGTACTTTCCAAACTGGCTTCCGTCATCTCTGGTTAACTTGCTGTCTGGATGGGTCCTTTGAAGATGATATTTTGGCATGGGACAGTGTGAAGGAAACACGAAGTGTACAGATTCATTGTAGAGAGAGGGAATGTTGGGCGACTGGTAAGCAGGCATACAGGGAGGTGTTGGCAGAAATGAGGAGGGAGCAGTAAGGAGGTTGTCTAGCGAGAGGAGAATAATGAGTAGCACCAAGAAGTGTTATTGAATTTTATTGACAGAGAGAGAGAGCAGAGGTTCCTTTGAGTACTCCTTTTTGATAATACTTCAGCTATAAAATCTATTGCAAGGAGAACCAGTTTGCAGAGAGCCAAGTGGTTTATTGCAGAGATTAGCGATCCCAAGATGGATAGAATAACCAAGGCCCCAACAAGTATTTTGGATGTTTTTTGGCACTTTTTAGAACTCTGTATAAGGGAGAGGAGATTGCAGTGGGTTTGGAGGGCAAACTGGGATTGTATTATAGGTGATCCTAAAAGGCCTAGATTGTCAATCGGATACAGAGAGCATACAGCCCATTACTATAGAAGAACTGGATGCCACTACGACAGCACGGGCAAGGGGCAAGACTCTAGGCACAGATGTCTTGCTATGGACATTTGGAAATTAGGTAGTAAACTTTTAAATAAATACTGGGTGAGGCTGTTTAATAAAGTCTCAGATGGTACCATCTTAGAAGAAAGCAGTCATATCCAAAAAGGGTAAAGGCCCTTTGACATATAGACACATTTCAGTTCTTAATCATATTCATGAGGTCTTTGCATCTTTACTGGCCAGAAGACTGTCGAGTATACTTCATACCATTGTGAATAATGATCAGTATGGATTTTGGCAGGAGGGTTGTCAAACATTTGATAACATTAATCTCGTTATCATGATGCAGAGAGAGGCAGAGCTGCTTGGCAAATCCCTGATATTAATTTCATTTGATGCTGAAAAAGCATTTGATAGGTATCATTGGTAGATTGAGAAAATATGATTTTCCTTTACCCTTAGTAAATTTAATACAGAATGCCTGTTAGGCATCCTCCCAGCCTGGCATATGCTAAACCCTATCTAAGGAGGTACTCTTGGAAAGAGGCACATGACAGGGCTGCAATTTTTCCTCCTGCTGTTTACTTTGTGTTTGTAGCCTTTAGCACATAAAGTTATTAACTCAGGATTAAAGGACTATATTTCTTAGAGGCCAATCACATAATTGTTGCAGGCCCAGGTAAAGAAGTTCCACGTTTGAGTGGTTCCAAAAGTTTTACAAACTTTTAGGATATAAAATAAAGACAAAACAAAAGCTATTGTAGTAAACTATAATCCTACATTCATATTGATTCAGAATTTCTATTTTTATGGGGACATAAGATGAAATATCTGGGGACATGGCTCAAGAGAAACACATAAGTGGTAAAATACAGCTAAGAAACTAAGTGGAAAACTATTAAGAAGGTAAAGGAATTTCAAATGTTGACCCTGGATCTTGACAGTAAAATACATACTATTATGGGAAGGTAAACTATATGTGGTCAGCTGGGAAAAGTTTATACTTTCAGGGGCTTCCAAGATTTAAAAGCTATTATGAAGTTGCACAGCTGAATTTTTTTTACTTGTTGCAGATGAAAGAATATCATGCAAAATGGAAAGGAGCAGAGTTGCACCAGTTACTAGGTGAGAAGGTTTTTGAGAAACTGGATATGTAAAACCATTTGGCAAGGCAAGTTAATGATATGCCAATATGTTTGTACTCTATTCAGGCAGTTGAAGGGATTTTATCAAATTGGGATCTGATGGATTGAGTGTGGCTGTTAACACCCATTGGTCTTTCACTGAAACATGGCTCAACATCGTGATCATACAGCCATCAGGAATGGACTAAAAAGGGGGCAGGTTTATGTTACTGGAAACAAATTGTCGATGGAAACTGTGAAGGTAGATTATCACTTAATCCTCAGGGTATTTTTACCCTGTAGGGGGCTATATGAGGAGGTCAGAAACGGACCTAAAAGTCTTTGGAGTATGAGTCAGTCACCCTAGATAATTCAACTTCTGATTGAAGCCAGGTCTCCTTTTAAGCAGGGGAGTATAGGATCTTGCAGGGCAATTTTCATGCCCTAACATAGAGCATGAAAGTCATTTGGGAAAGAACAGTGGGCAAATGCATGCCAAATCATCAATGAGTTTATATCTGTGGAGCCCCCAGCAAAGCCACATTGTCAAGGTGTTAGAATGTTTGGCTGGAAATGCCTCAACAAATACTTTTATACAGCCCAGTTATTTAATATGATGTTTCTGGGTTACTCAGAGAATGGCTGAGAATGTAATAAGACAGTAAGAAGTAGCTAGGAGCATGTTTTTTGGGAGTGTGATAGTTTAGCCCCCTTTGGGGAGGACCTTAATAGATTAGGGAAGAAAGTATGGGAGACTAAATTGAGATATCTGTTGACATCTTTTTATTAAGATGGACACCAGGCATTGATACCTGAGGATAACATCCAACCTTAGTGACCCTCTAGATGTTGGCAGATAAAAAAGCAATGACCAGAAACGTTTAAACAAGGATAGTTCCATAGATAGAGAAGGTTATAAATATGAAGTTGGAATTCCTGGAGTTACCAAGAATAAGGGGAAATACCTCAAAAAAGAGGCCAAGTCAGATGGAGACATTGGGATTTATTGAAGACCTAGAAAGGGTTCTGATATACATATAACCTGGGGATATGCCATAGAGGGGACTTAAAATGATTTTAAACTTTGTCAGACAGGTAGTGACTAAAGAATGATTGTGCATGTTGAGACCAAAGGGAACAGGTGAGATTGATGAAAATGAATGAGTACTAATTAATTGTAGTAAAGAATATAACTTTGACAAGTTATTGTGTAATGCAGTAGGTCACACTAATATTTTAATGTAGTAACTTTGATGAGTTGGAGAGTTAATCACTTTTTTCTTACTTTTTAGATTTTTGAGAATTATCTGTCAGCATCATGTGTCTGTGACAATACATTTGGTTTTCAGTAAAAATAAAAAAGAGAGAGAAGGGGTTGGAAATTGGATTCTAATGTTTCTATAAAGCTGTTTTATCCAGATTTTTGACTGCATTACATTCTGTTATAAAAAGCATAATAATGTCTTGCCTTGCCTTACTTATATGCTTAGAGTTTACTCAGCTAGGGCAGTGGTTACCTCTAAAGTCATTTCAAAAATTGCATCCTTAGATAATGTTTGTACTGCAGCTATATGGGCTTCACTGAATACTTTCTGAACCCACTATAAGCTAAATAGGATCATTGGATGTAGGTCTTCCTTTGGGGCCACAATATTTAAGGTATGTTCCCATGACAGTGACCACCCAGGAGGATGAGACTGGGATCATATTCTACTGTTGCAAAGAAGGACCTGTTCATACCAGCTGCAAAGGTTTTGTACTGGCTGTAACGTTATGTTTGGATGAGCAGGTCCATTCCCACCGTCCTCCAGTGTCCTGTTGCAGGCATGGCCTAGAGGTCAGTTTTGTTATTCTGATTAATGTTTTTTCATATGTTAACCGGAGTAGAATGCAAATGTCAGTAGACCATTTTCAGGAACAGCCTGAGAGAGAGTACAAATATGATATTTTCAAATGGATGCATACATAATAGTGAGTAATGAAGCATGTTTTACAAGGAAGCAATTAGCACTATAACTGAAAATTAGATTTTATGTAAAATAACAAGTACAACACTCTCATGTCTATTCCCCCCCTTCTGAGGCAAGATGTGTAGGGCAACTGTGGAAACTTAAGGAATGTGCTTATGGTCTGGCAGAAGCATCACTTGACTGATGAAATGAGACTTAACTAAATAACTAAGTCAGTACAGAGAAATGCTTGTCTGCCATTTGCATGACAGCTTTTCCATTTCAGTTACTCCCTACCTGAAAGCTAACCTTCAGGCTGGCCACAAAAATCATCACTTCTGTTATGTGGGAATGGACTTTACAACAATTGATAGAACTGCATTGGTAGATCTATCACTACATAGTGAAAAAAATCTACATTCTGTTATCGAACAATTAGGGGCAGTTCAGCAAGATGTCCCCCTTGCCCTAACTGAGATGGACTAAGATCAAAAAAATGGTGCAAGCTTTCTCAGTTGGCAGACAAAGTGAACCGAATGTCATCTTTGCTTTCTGCTTGGCATCCTGCATAGAACATGCCAGTGTACAGAATGTTCATGAAACGAGCAAAATTATTTAGAAAAAGTAGTTCTACAAAGGCTCTCTCAGATGTCAACCATGGGGAAAGATAAATCCTTGAAATTGGTTTCTTTTAAGATTATTCTTATGGGAACTTATATCATAGCATACCGCTCAACCTTTTTAGCCCAAGCTAAAAATAAATTGAGGGTGGAGCCCAAAAATCAGAGACTGATTTTAAATATCACTCATATAAACTTAGCTGATAAAATAACACATTTTGTATTAGCATGTATTTTATGAAGGATATGAAGTCTGAAACTAAAATGTCTGTCATATAGTGACATTTGTTTTCAGCGATTGTCCAGAAAACAGAAATTTTTTTTTCCTGGGTGACACGTGTTTTGTTAAGGATTTTTGTTCTTTTCTTAATTACATTTGTGGGACTTTTTTTATTTTGTGACAAAGTTTGAAAAACAGAACAAAAATATGAGGCAAAAATCTGGGCATTGTGTGATATTCTGGACGTTTGAAGAGTATGCTTCATCATAGTACTTTGGTAAATTTAACAGGAGAACAAGAAAAATTCTCACCCCTTCCCCGACAGACAAAAATTGGGGAATGGTATGCAATACCATTGCAGGAGAAACTCTTGTATGTTAGAACCCTAAATGGCACACTGCTTTTTAACTGTGCTCTATTCTGAACTTGCAAATGGTGGCTCAAGGCTTGTCACCCTTCATTTAATCTGTGCACACACCTATTTAGTTGAGGCAATCAACTATGTTGCAGAAAAAGCCGTGGAAATCAAAAGCTCATTCAAACTCTTGAGAATTCATACTATCCTGTAGTCAGTTTCATCCACAAAAAAGGCAGCCCACAGACCGTCTTAATTAGAAGGAGCTTCCAACCTTTAATATCTAAAAGCATATGTAGGAGAAACGCGGCATACTGACTACTGCAAAATGGAAATGTTTGTGCACCTCTCTGTAAAATGGAAATATGATCTTTTTTTTCCTTTACAAAGAAAAGAGGCAACTAAGTCTGTAGTTACTACTTTTGTTTGATGTTCTTTGTGTTTCACTGTTGCAGTCATCACATTTGGGTTATCCTTGCCAGGGTAGCCCTCGGCCGGCCTGAATACCAGAGGCTTAGTATTTCTACGTCGGTTGCTGTTGCTTCAGGACTGACATCAGGTCAGTAGTGTAAAGTAAGACAGCCGATGCCATTACATCAGTCTTTCTTACCGAGGAGCCCGAAGCAGAAGCAGTTCGCACGAGTGCCGGTCGGCCGCTACCCGAGTTTCGTCTTCCCAATTGAAGCTGCAGTCTTCTAAAGATAATCCTTTTTTCTTGCACTAACCGATGTCAGAAAAAGTTAACACCTGTCTTGCCTGTAGAAAGCAAATAGCACACCGAGACTTTCATTCTTACTGAGTCACTTGCTTAGGCCGAGACCATGACGTTCCTTGCTGTCGCTTTTGTGCTTTGTTTAACGCCAGAACTATACGTCGTCGGGCCCTTATTGTAGCTAGATATTTTCACTTACAGTCCTCGAATTCCGATATGGCTTCGGTAAGCCATCCGATAGGCCTTCCGAAAAAACGTAAGGATAAAGACAGACCGCACAGGTCCAAACCTACCAACGAAACTTCTGTTAAGCTAGTCGTCAGTTTTCCAGTCCTCAGTGAGTCGCTTTCGCAGCCCCTGATGCCCGCTTCTGTGGATTTGCAGGCCGCTACCAAGACCCTTTCGGAGTCCGGTATGCCGCAAAACACTTCTTCGTCTAAGGATCCAGTGGTTGTTTCACCCTTGGATGGGTCCAGAGCCGCTGAGCAGGCACTGGCTTCCGAGGAAGTACTTCGCACTACCAATTCTCGACACAAACCGACAACTTCTTTCACGTCTACCGTTCTTTCAAAAACTACCAAGTTTCTAAGGTCCAGGGTAGGAACCACACCCAAGAAACCGATGACCCAATCTAGGGGACCTGCTTCCTTGCCTCAGTCTCAAATGCTTAAAATGTCGGAAGACCTTATCATGCCAATCAGGGTAAGCCAAGCTACTCCTTCCAAAAGGAAAAGAGATCTGTCCCCAGTATGAAGACATGCAACCCCTCTCTGCTTATGAGAATTCTGATGCAGAGGATTCCATTCCCTCAGCCTCTCCACCCGAGGACTTTTCCTTTGGGGAAACCCTTCATACCTTAAGGGAGCATTTTCATTTGAAATGTCAGGACTACCCTCAGTCTAAAAAAAGACTCAGAGAATTCTTGGATCTTCCACAGCACAGACCCCTGGCCATTCCTCCAGTCCTGGTTGTTGTGCACAATGTTTTCCTAGAATCCAGTTTGACTCCTGACACCCTCCCTCCTGCACCCAGAAAACCTGACCGGTATTACAGAGTCCCTGACTCTAACAAATTTCTTTTCAAAAACCCTACTGCTGACCTTGAGGTAATTTCTCAAGGGCCTAAAGGAATTGAAGCAACCTCTGCTAAACATCCCACACCCTCAGATATGGATTCCCGAGCACTAGACAGATGGGGTAAAAATGTATACACCTCTGCTACTCTTGCTATCAGAGCACTAAATTGCCAGTTCCATATGCTAACATTTCAGCAGCATACCATGGAACTCCTCAAACAAAAAGTGTCTTCCTTTCCTGTTAGTGCAGAATCTAAAGAGTTACAAGAGTTAATCCATTCTGCAAGTCAAGTGACTAAGCACATCTTACACTGTGGTTTTGATGCCCTAGAAGCTTCTTGCAGGGCAGCAGTCACCGGTTCTGTCCTTAGAAGACATGCATAGCTTAAGGAACAGCCCTTGCCAGATCATGTTAAATCAAAATTATTGGATGCACTTTTGCACAAAGACAACTTATTTGGCACTAAGGCAGATGAGGTCTTAAAAAAGATGTAAGAAGAAGCTAAATCTATACAGGCAGTTAAGGATTTCCTATAGTTCCAGCCACCAAGGTTCAGCAGGCATTGCCCCTCCAAGCACTGGTCCTTTCCTGCTCCCACCAGGTCAGTTCAGCCCAGACCCCGGGGAAGCAGACCTCCAGATAGCAGCTACAGTGAATGCAGAAATCAAAGCAGTGGAATTCCTCCACTACAAAACCAGGGAGTTCTAAGCCACCCCCTCATGGTAGGAACTCACAATGACTCTCCTCCCTCACCCCCTATTCTGGCCACCTGCACTTACCCCTAGTGAGATAACTCTCCTTTCACGCAAGCATGTGGGCCACCATTACCAACAACCACTGGGTCCTCAACATAGTGTCCCAGGGATACAGATTTTCTTTCCACACTCATCCAACCCCAAAAGGGTTCCAAGACCTACCTCCAAACCAGTGGGCAGAGGCGAAAAAGCAAGTCCTTTCCCTGCTCTCTATGAGGGAATAGCACGTTCCTGCAGAACAGATAGGCCAAGGTTTCTACTCCAGACTATTTCTGGTACCCAGAAAAGAGGGCACCTGGTGCCCCATCCTCAATCTATGCAGTCTAAACACCTTCCTGGTGATACCAAAATTCAAAATGCTCACCCTCCAGCAACTGCTACCCATGGTCTCCAAGGATGCTTGGCTAGCCACCCTAGAACTAAAGGATGCCTACCTCCACATCCCTATCAGGGAATTATGCAGAAAATATCCACGTTTCAGGGCAGGATCCCTGCACTTCCCTTTGGATTGTCTACTGCTCCCAGAGTTTTCACAAAATGACTGGCTCCCAAAAATTGCCTTTTGCAGACAAAGGAATATCCAAATTTACCCATACTTAGATGACTGTCTAATTCAGGCAGTCAGGAAAAGCTACTCAAGCACCTGGCCTTTGTAAAGTCCCTACTGACCTCCCTAGGGTACACTAGCAACGAAAAGAAATCCAAACTAGTACCCACCCAAGGGATTATATTCCCGGGAACAAGCCTGGACACAGCATCCCAGATGGCAATCCTTACACCAGAAAAGCAAACTTACCTGACAGCCTACTTCTCTCAACTAGCCACCAGACCCCAGTTATTTGCAAGGAAAATCCTGCAAGCTCTGGGGTTCATGGCATCTTGCATTCTACTCCTTCCATATGCCAGACTGCATATGAGGAAACTTCACTGGTACCTAAAAATCCTTTGGTGTCAACACTCTCAAGACCTGGAAACTCTTATAGCAATGATACCCAGACCCTCACCACAGACTCATCAGACTATGCCTGGGGTACACACCTGGACAGTAGGTGCATACAGGGCCAATGGAGCCCACAGCAAATCCATCTGCACATCAACCAGAAAGAGATGTTAGCTGTCCAGCATGCATTGACAGCTTCTCTCCCCAGGGGCTCTCCTGATCTAAACGGACAGCATCACTGTGATGTGGTATCTCAACAAACAGGGAGGGACCCAGTCCTACCCTCTATGCAGGCTTGCCATGACCCTTTGGCACACAGCCTCTGCCACACAACTCTACCTGTTAGCACAATTCCTGCCAGGTTCTCTAAACTCTCTGGCAGACCACTTAAGCAGAAATCCTCTGGACCCACACGAGTGGCAGCTAGACAAAAGAACCTTCACCCTAATAACTCAATAATAGGGCACCCCGAAGGTCGACCTCTTCGCCTCCCACACCAACCATCAGCGCAGCAAGTTCTGCACCAGGGAGCATCACTGCATGGCTTGGAAAGTGGATGCCCTATCCTTCCCCTAGGTCAATCTATCAGCCTATTCTTTTTCTCCACTACCTCTCATCACCAGGGTACTGCTCAAAATAAGGGAGGAAAAACCAAGGACAATTATTATTGCTCCAGACTGGCCTCACCAGCACTGGTACCCACTGCTGCGCAGCCTGTCCCCACTGCCACCATGGCATCTCACTCGGACTCCATCCCTCCTGATCCAGAGGGAAGGAGAATTCATGCATCCCCAAATGCAGACCCTCAGTTTGGCAGCCTGGCTTATTCCCTGACCACTAATCAATCTTCCAACCTCAGTAAGCAGGTTTTAGATGTTATACATGAAGCCAGACGCCCTAGCACTAGAAAGTCTTATGCTGACAAATGAAGAAGGTTCTGAACCTGGATTCATGCTAAGGGAGCCAGTACGGCACAGCCCTCCCTACCCCTCATCCTGGATTACCTAGCTGACCTGCTACACAGTGGTGTCTCTTTTTCCTTTATTAAAATTCATGCCTCTGCTATCTCTGCTCATTTCCACACTGAGCAGCCCCTTTTTCTCACACCCTCTGATCAAACAATTCCTAAGAGGGGCTAGCAACTTGAGGCCACCCAGAAGAGCACCAGCATCTTCAGCAGAGTTAAAATTTCTCTCCTGGAAGACAGCTTTTCTTCTGGCCATCACTTCAGCCAGAAGAGTCTCCGAGCTACAAGCACTCATGGCTGTGGAGCCCTTCTATCATCATCCATGCTGACAGGGTTTCCCTCAGGACTAACCCGTCCTTCATGCCCAAATTGGTGTCCAGTGTAGCTCTCAATCAATCCATTAATTTGCCCACCTTTTTTCCCTAACCCACAAAACAAGGGGAAAAGGATCCTGCATTCTCTAGGTGTGCACAGACAGCTCAGATTCTATCTAGACAGGACTAAATCATTCAGAAAGTCTGATCAATTACTGGTTAGCTTTGCTGCAGGGGCAGAGGGCAAAGCCATCTCCAAACAAACAATTTCCAAATGGACAGCACACTGCATCAATTTCTGTTACAAGCAACATGGAAAACCTCCCCCTAAGGGTGTCAGGACGTACTCCACCAGAGCAGCCTCCACCTCTGCAGCTTTCCTCAGACGGGTCCCCACCAGGGACATCCTGGAGGCTGCCACATGGACATCTGTTCACACTTTCACCAGGCATTACCACCTGCCTATCTTCTCCAAATCCAGGGCAGGCTTTGCCACTGCAGTCTTGCAGGGCATCCTGGCCATCCCCTAGTCTCCTTGACTGGGCTCCACTCTTTTCCTCAGCTTTGGGAATCAACCCAAATGTGATGACTGCAACAGTGAAACACAAAGAACATAATACACTTGTGTGCACTTACCATAAATGTAGATGTTCGAGTGTATTCACTGTTACAGTCTCTTCTTTCTCTCTCTGTCCTTACAAGGAACATTTTGGTATTTACTTTCTACTGATGGGGTTCTTCCACCATAACCTGGCTCCCACATGGGGTCTCCTGACAGGGCAAGAAAAACTGATGTAATGGCGTCGGCTACCTTACTTTATACTACTGATGACCTGACATCAGTCTTGAAGCGACAGCAACCGATGCAGAAATACTATGCCTCTGGTATTCGGCCCAGCCGAGGGCTACCCTGGCAGGGATAGCCCAAATATGATGACTGCAACGGTGAATACACTCGAACATCTACATTTATGGTAAGTGTACACAACTGTACTTTACTTTTACAGCAGCATCTGTTTAGCAGTAGCATTTTATTGAAGTATTTTAGACTGCATGTGATGTTTCCTGCGCAGCTTGGATATTCAGTGAAATAAATTCCATGTTTCTTAAAAACTCAATACCCCTTTACCTTCATCTGTGTCGGACGTCTTTAAATCTATTGTCACTGTTCTTTCATTCCCATCAGTGCTGTCAGCAAAATATCCAAGTGGTCTATCGCTCTTCTCCATCAAAGAGAACTTCCATAATCAGCCTTGTATCTGCCCATTCTGTCTGTCCTTTCCCTCTGTCTTTGTCTTAAACCACCTCTGTCCTCATCCTGCTGATCCCATACCTTTAAAGCATCTTCAGCAGGGATGTTACTAGTGTTTCCAGCCCTCCTACTCCTTTTAACCTTTTTTTTTTCTTTATCTGAACCCTTTCCACCAACCTAATTTTGTTGTTTCTGAACAGCCTGTAGGACTCTACACTGTACTTCAGATGGGGCATTACTAGTACTCTACAGACTGGCAAATGTGCTTCCGTTGAGTCTAGTATTCCCCTTCCCAGTTATGCAGTCCAGTATCTGTAACTAGTTGGCCTTTGTGACTGCCATGTCATACTGCTCTTGGTGATTCAGTTTAGGAAGTACGTCATCCCGAGTTCCTCCTTCAGTTCTTTACCTCACCAAGCTTTTGTCCCCGTTTCATATACAGTACCATGGTGCCACAATTGAAGTGCATTGTCATGCATATGCGTGCATTAGATACCAGATGCCATCACAATACCCATTCTGTCAGCTTCATCAGTCCCCTCTTTATATTTTCATACCCAACTTGTATAATATGTTTAATGTAAATAATTATATTTTCTGTCCAATTGTAAATATCCAATTGAAGCACACCAGCCACACTTACAAATCCCTGGGAGGGCACACTTTGCAAATCCCTCTTATCTGATATGTTTTCTCTTGCCATAAGGTTATGCATCCTTCCCTTACACCTATACCATACTTTTCCCTTTCCTATACCCCTTAACTTAGCTAGCAACCTCCTTTCTTGAACCCAGGTTAAATATCTTCCTGAAGTCCAGGTGCACAGCATCTGCAGGCTTTTCCTTGTCCAGTTTCTTAACTATCCAGTCAAAGAACAGTATTCGATAATTTTAATACATGTGAGCCATTGGACACAAGTGTCCCTCTTCATGGGCAATACAGGAGCACTGTCTGGTTAAATGGCTTGCTCAGAGTTGCACAATAGGCAAATGGAAGTGGTTGGACCCAAACCCTATATCTTGGGCTACAGGAAGCACTTTATTAAGGATTTAGATTGTTAATCCTCTGCATTACCTGCCATATTTATTTGGCAATATCTACTTAACTGTTAACCTCCAATGTGGTTACTGTTTGCCAGCCTGGTATGCCCACAAAAGCCAAGTAAACTTCTCTGGAAATTCTTTTCGATTATCTTTCTCTGAGTAAATGTCAAGCTGATTAGCCTATAGCTCTTGATCTCCCGTTTTGCTTCCTTTATGCAAAAGTACCACCTGCCAGCTTCCAGTCCCTCTGCATTTCCCCTGCTTCAGGAGGCATAGCACAGAGGGGATTGAAGGGTTCATCCAATGCTCTTGCAAGTCTGGTGAGAGCTGTTGGGGGGAAATGTGAGAATTGTTGGGGGAAATGTTGATGGTTGCCATCTTGTCCAGTCATGATTCTTTCCCTCTCATAGCTTCCTAACCACCTCCTCACATTTTCATCTGTGAATAATTTGTCTTGTTGATGGGGATATAATGTTTTTAAGTTCATATCCTTTATTCATTCATGATGAATTTGCCATGCTAGTATACTGACTACTGCTGCTTGTCTTCTGGGTGTAGTTATCAGTGAGAAAGTAAATTCAGTAATAATGAATCTAGAAATGTTATCTGTCAAATTACTTTTTAAGGGTGTGGAGAAAAAACAGACAATTGCAAAGGGATTTATTCCTGAATGACTGCACATTAGAAGGAAAAGAACTAGTGTAACATTTGTTTAATATAGAGTATGCTAAATGTGGTTGATGGAATATCTCTCATCAGTACTGCTGAAGAGGTGATATTTGAGTTGTGACCTGGGTGTAAAAGGTTTTCATAGAACCCTGACTTGTTGAACAAGATGCTGCAAAGATCATGTGTTTTGGTAGGTACCCACAAAATAACATTTCCTAACTGCTTGATGTGGCCGGTAGTTACACCTGCCTGATTCATATATTTATTTTTTAGTTATGTAATGTTGGGACTTGATGTTATTTTGACTGTACCCTTTCTCTGACTTTTTTTTTCCACCAGCATTTTGACCTTCAGTGATTACATTGGAGAACTGGGACATCCATATATCTGGGTGCAGAATCTTGGAGGATTGCACTTTCCCAAGGATCATCCTGAGGTAGGAACATTTCCAGCCAGGAAGGGGTATTTACTTACTTCCAGCAAAAATTTGAAATGTGACATGGGAGTGTATGTTATCTCATTGAAGGTATTTTCAGTGACTACAAATAAAATTAAAGCAGTTCACTGAAATTGCTTTCATCGACAATGGAGACTGCCTTTTTCTCCACAGCTGTGAGACCTTGAAGTTGTTATATATTACTCTTGGGGGTGGGGATGTAGGAGGGCTTACCCTTCTGCATAAAAATTATTTTAATGTTTGCTGAAGGTAGATGTTCATCGTGTTTCACTGTTGCAGTCATTACACTTGGGTTATCCTGCTGGCAGGCTACCTGCAGTTGGCCAGAATTCCAAAGTCTAGGTCCGGCGTCGATTTGCTGTCGCCTCCTCCCTGACATCAGTGCGCCAGGGGTATAAAAGATGCAGCCAACGTCATTTTCTTCAGTCTTTCTTGCCACGCGGTGCTCAAAGCAAAAGCAGTTCACAAGTGCCGGTCGGCCGACTCCTGAGATTTTCAGAATCGAATTTCAGATCCGAAGTCTTCATTAAGGCTAATTGGGGAAACTTTTTTCTTGCTCCAGACCGATGTCAGAAAAAGTTAATAATTGTATTTCTTGTGGGAAGCAAATACCTCATAAGGATTTTCATTCTTACTGTATACCTTGCCTAGGCCCAGACCACAACATTGCTTGTTGTCGTTTTTGTGCTAGATTTAACCAACGCACTATCAAGCGTCGGTACAATTTTGCCTTTCATTACATCGGCCGAAGATTTAATTATACTATGCCATCGGAACAACCGACAAACAGAGTTTCTAAAAAACGCAGGGATAAAGACAAGGACAGGCATCTGAGGTCCAAAACAGACTATGAGGCTTCCGCTAAGCTACTCGTCGGTTTGCCGGTTCTCAGTGAGGCACTTTCACAGCCCCTGGCACCCGCTACCTCAGAGCCACAGACCACTTCCGACTCCCATGTGGAGCCGACTGGGCCTTTGGAAACTCAAGGTATTGGATCCTCGGAAACAGTCCCTTCAGATGGGTCCGGAGCCACTGTGCAGGCATCGGCTTCTGAGGGTGTTTTCAGACCAACACAGTTATATGTAAAGCCATCTTCAGCTTCAAAGCCAGAGACTAAAGCAGCTCTAAAGACAAACAAACAAGTACAGCATTCTCCAGGACAAACTTCCATGCCTAAAAAACAAATGCTCAAAATGGCCAAAGACCTTATTACTTTGATCAGGGGTTTCCATCCCCCTCCTGATAAGAGGCCTAGGCAAGAGACTGAATATGAATCTTCAGATCAGGTTTCCATTTCCTCTGATTCCTCCTCTGATGTAGAATACTCTCTTCCTCCCTATGAGGATTCTGATGCTGAAGAATGTATTCCTTCGGCTTCTCCTCATGAAGATTACTCTTTTGGGGAAACCCTGCATACCATGAGGGAGCATTTCCATTGGGAGAGTCAGGATTACTCAGAATCTAAGAAAAGGCTCAGAGATTTCCTTTTACTTCCACAGCACAGGCCCCTTGCTATTCCCCCTGTTCTGGACATTGTGGATGATGTTTTTTCAGAGTCCAGCCTGTCTCCAGACTCCATACCTCCTGCACCAGTTAAGCCAGACAGATACTACAGGGTTCCAGATTCCCATAAATTTTTATATAAAAACCCTGCAGCTGACCCAGAGACCATTTCCCAGGGTCCTAAGTATGTCGAGGCTTCCACTGCAAAAAACCCTGTCCCCTCTGATAGAGATTCAAGGGCACTGGACAGATGGGGAAAAAAAGTTTACACTTCAGTTACTTTGGCCGTAAGGGCCTTAAATTGTCAGTTTCATATGCTTAAATATCAGCAATACTTAATTTCACTATTGAAACAAAAAATGATGACTAATTCTGACTGTCCAGACAAGGAAATGCAGGATTTATTGCATGCATCTGAACAAGTGGGAAAGCATACTTTGCAATGTGGATTTGATTCTTTGGAGGCCTCTTGTAGGGCCGCTGTGACCGGTTCTGTGATTAGAAGGCATGCTTGGTTAAAGGAACAGAATCTGCCTGATCATCTTAAAGCAAAATTATTAGATGCTCCATTACAGCATGATACTTTGTTTGGTGTTAAGGCAGAAGAGTTGTTGAAGAAAATGGAGGATAAAGCGAAATCTATGCAAACAGTTAAAAATTTCTTACAGGTACAGCCATCCAGATTTAGCAGAAACTGGCCTTCAAAAAATTGATCCTTTCCAGTATCAGACAGGCCACAAAGAGGCAGATAACAGACTCCCTAGAGTCAGAGTCCAGCCCCAAGGCTCATACAGGTCTAAACAATGGGGTGCTTCCACCTCCAAAAGTGGAGAAGGCAAATCTCAACCTTATAGGAAATGGTCACAATGACTTTCCTCTACCACTTCCAAGCACATACCTTTTGGAAGCTCCCTTAGGGGGGAACCTAGCACTTTTTCAACAAAACTGGCACATGATTACACAGGACAAATGGGTCTTGAATATAGTGTCTCACGGCTACAGGTTCCACTTTCACACCCTGCCAAAGGCAAGAGGCATGCCAGACCTGCCACACAACCAATGGGCAGAGGCACAAAAGCAAGTTTCTTCCCTCATGGACATGGGGGTCATTCAGCAAGTACCACTTCAGGAGCAGGGACAAGGATTTTACTCAAGACTCTTCTTGGTACCCAGAAAGGACAAAGCCTGGAGACCAATACTGGACCTGTCTATTCTAAACACTTTTCTGGAAGTTCCAAAATTCAAAATGTTAACTCTGCAGCAACTTCTGCCCATGCTGGGCAACAAGGCTTGGCTCGTAACTTTGGACCTAAAGGAGGCATACCTGCATGTTCCAATCAGACCATCTTGCAGAAGATACCTCAGATTCATAGCTGGCTCAATGCACTACCAATTCTCTGCGCTGCCCTTTGGCTTATCTACTGCGTCCAGGGTCTTCACAAAATGCCTGGCACCAGTAATTGCTTTCTGCAGACAAAGAGGAATTCAAATATTTCCCTACTTGGACAACTGCCTTATTCAAGCAGAGAACAAGGACATTCTACTGAAACATCTGGTGTTTGTAAAAAGATTGCTAAATTATTCCAGCGAACCTTGAATCCTGGTTTTCAAATAATTCTAGTTTATTGTAAACTGTAAATGAAAAGAAATAAAAACTAGTACCCTCTCAAGACATAATATTCCTGGGTACAAGCTTAAATACAACTGCCCAGATGGCTTATCTCACGCCAGACAAACAGAGGCAACTAACTTCTTACTTCAAAATGCTGGCAACAAAGACCCAGTTATCTGCAAGAAAAAATATGCAGGCTTTGGGCTTCATGGCATCCTGCATTCTTCTAATTCCATATTCCTGACTGCATATGAGGAAACTACAATGGTATCTAAAAAGTGTTTGGACTCAACATTGCCACAGCCTGGAAACATTAGTAACCCTCATTCCTTGCCTGCAACAGGAATTTCGATGGTGGGCACAGGCTTGTCACCACAACAAGGGACATCCATTCTCCCTACTCACAGCCAGGCAGTCAATAACAGATGCATCAGACTATGCCTGGGGGGCACACATGGCAGAAAAATGTATTCAGGGCACATAGTCCACAAGCCAAATGCATCTTCATATCAATGAAAAAGAGATACTGGCTGTTCAGAATGCCCTAACAGTTTTCAAGGATCTACTTCTTCCAGGACAACTTCTGATAAAGACTGACAATACTACAGTCATGTGGTACATAAACAAGCAAGGAGGCACACATTCCTACCCCCCCTGCAGACAAGCCATGACTTTGTGGGCCACAGCATTGACTTATCAAGTACACCTGCAAGCACAATTCCTGCCACGAAAGAAAAATACTCTGGCAGACGAACTTAGCAAAAACCTCACGGATCCCCACGAGTGGCAACTGGATCCACAAGTTTTCAGCATGACAACAAAGAAATGTGGATGCCCGGACATAGATCTATTTGCCCCCCCTCACAACTGCCAGCTACAAAGATTCTGCACAAGGACTTATCACAAGCAAGGATGGAAAGTGGATGCTCTATCATTCAGCTGGAAAAACCTTACAGTGTATGCCTTTCCACCTCTGCCTCTCTTCCCCAAGGTACTCCTAAAGGTCAGACAAGAGAAGCCAAGAATTATTCTGATTGCCCCAGACTGGCCCCGCCAGCACTGGTATCCAATCCTAAAGAGCTTGTCTCAAGGCCCAGCCTGGACATTACCTCTGATTCCTCATTTACTAACTCAACGAAACAATCAGATTTGGCACAACCAACTCAGGACCCTAAATCTGGCAGCATGGTGGATAATGTAGCCATTCATAACACAACTCTCTCTCAAGCAGTGATGGATGTTATTTTGGAGGCCAGGAGGCCCAGTACCAGAAAATCTTATGCAGAAAAATGTAAGAGATTCTGTGCCTGGAACCAGGCACAAGGAATTGACATGATTGTACCAAATATTCCTCAGATTTTGCAATATCTAACTGAGATGCTGGACATAGGCCTATCTTTTTCATCAATTAAAATCCATGCCTCTGCCATTTCGGCTCATTACAACACGGAACCACCTATTTTTTTTACATCCATTGCTAAGACAGTACCTCAGAGGGGCCAAAAACATAAGACCCCCAAGGAGAGCACCAATACCTGCATGGGATCTCAATTATATCTTGGAAAAACTAACACTGCCACCTTTTGAGCCAGCCAACACAGCTGAAATAAAGTTCTTATCATGGAAAACAGCTCTGCTCCTAGCAATAACCTCTGCAAGACGAGTCTCAGAGTTACAGGCACTCATGGCTGTGGAGCCTTTTATCATTTTTCATCAAGACAGGGTTTCTCTGAGGACAAAACCAACTTTCATGCCTAAGGTAGTGTCCAGTGTGGCCCTTAACCAAACAATTCATTTGCCCACCTTTTATCCAAGCCCACAGAATAAGGGTGAGAGACTCCTGCATTCTTTGGACATACACAGTCAGCTACGCTTCTACTTGGACAGAACTAAAACTTTCAGAAAGACTGAGCAACTTTTGGTGGCATATGCTGCAAGATCACAAGGAAAGGCTATCTCAAAGCAGACTATTTCAAACTGGATAGACCACTGCATTCATTTCTGCTATTCACAACATGGCAAATCAATGCCTAAGGCCATTAGGCCACATTCTACTAGAGCAGCAGCCACTTCAGCAGCCTTGCTCAGAGGAGTACCAATCAAAGACATTTTAGAGGCTGCAGCTTGGAGTTCAGTGCACACTTTTACCAAGCACTACCACTTACCTCTCTACTCTAAATCTAGGGCATGCTTCGCCACTGCAGTTCTGCAGGACCTTATAGCCTCTCCTAATCCTATTTAGACCCAGTCACCCAACCTCAGCTTTGGGATTCAACCCAAGTGTAATGACTGCAACAGTGAAACACGATGAACATAGTACAGTTGTGTTTGTTTGCGTCTTTCAGCTTTTCCCGGTTAGGGGTCGCCACAGCGGAACTCCTGTCCGCTAATGATTGGTAGTTGATTTTTACGTGCCGAGTTACCAGCCCTGACGCACAACCTTCAACGAAGGTACGCCCATTCACGCATGTCTCCACGCAGAAGACGCTCTAGTTGAGAATCGAACTGGACAGCGTCTTACTGTGAGGTGACGTACAGTTGTGTACCTACCATAAATGTAGATGTTCGAGTGTGTTCACTGTTGCAGTCCAGGTTACCCTCCCACCATCCCCCTTTCTTTGCTGGGACTTTTCTGTACTTCTCCATCCTGTACAATCTATGTGGTGTATTTGCTTGTAGATGAAGGAAATGTTATTGTTGTGCATGCATACTTATTGGCATAATTTTTTAGCCTTCCTATATGGGGGCACCTGACATCTGGGGAAAGAAAAACTGACGAAAATGGCATCGGCTGCATCTTTTATACCCCTGGTGCACTGACGTCAGGGAGGAGGTGACAGCAACTGACGCCGGACCTAGACTTTGGAATTCTGGTCGACTGTGGTTAGCCTGCCAGCAGGATAACCCAAGTATAATGACTGCAACAGTAAATACACTCGAACATCTACATTTATGGTAGGTACACAACTGTACTTTTCAGTGAATTGCTTTTGTTTTATTTACATTCACTGAAACTGCCTTTGGCAAATCAACATGAATCCATGATATGGTTACTAGAATTCAATATCTGTAAAATAGCTTGAAAAACCTGTTCATGCTTAATTTTAAAGCATTTATTGGGTTGTCTTGCAAGTTTTTTTTTTCGATGATGTTTAAATTATAAAGGTTGCTGTTTTACAGCTGTTGGATGAGGATTTGAAAAATTCTTTCAGGTGTGAATGAGTGTCTGACATGCAGTCTGTCTGGTATAGAAGACTCTGGATCACTTAAAAACTCGTAGTGACATTAAATAAAGTTAATATGTGTTGAAGATTTCTATAGCAAGTAGTAACCATCTACACTAATGCTAGTCATCTGATTCAGCAGTCGAGCTGTTTTTAGTCGTATTGCCTATAATGTTGATGATTCATTTATAAGCTTTTTCCTGCTTTGTTGAAGATGATGTTCGTGTTTTACTGTTGCAGTCATCACACGGGTTATCTGCCTGCAGGTAGCCCTCAGTCGGCCGGAATACCAGAGACTTAATATTTCTGCATCGGTTGCTGTCGCTTCAGTTCTGACGTCAGGTCGTCAGGGGTATAAAAACAGGCAGCCGACGCCATTACATCAGTCTTTCTTGCCGAGGAGCCCGAAGCAGAAGCAGTTAGCACGAGTGTCAGTTGGCTGCTACTGAAGTGTTTGTTTCCAAATGGAATCATCCTAAAGTCTTCTAAAGCTAAGTACCCATTGAGGATCCTTTTTTCTTGCTCTAGCCGAGGTCAGAAAATGTTAGCAATTGTCTCACCTGTGGAAAGCAAATACCACACCGAGATTTCCATTCTTACTGCATCACCTGTTTAGGCCCAGACCCCGATATACCTCGCTGTCGGTTTTGTGCTTTGTTCAACGCCCAAACTCTTCATCGTCGGGCCTTTATTGTCGCTAAATACTTTCGCTCTCGATCTCCGTATTCTGAAATGGCTTCGGTAAGCCATCCGACTACCAATCTTCCGAAAAACGTAAGGATAAAGACAGAGACAAGACCGCACAGGTCCAAAACTGCTGACGACGCTTCCATTAAGCTAGTCGACGGTTCCCCGGTACTCAGTGAGGCACTTTCGGAGCCCTTGATGCCCGCTTCTGTGGATTCGCAGGCCACTACTGAGACCCTTTCAGAGTCCGATATGCAGCAAGACTCTTCTTTGACTACGAAACCTGCGGATGTCTCTACCTTGGATGGGTCTGGAGCCGCTGTGCAGGCACCAGCATCCGAGGAAGTTCTTCGCATTTCCGATATTCGACACAAACCGACGACTTCTTTCACTTCTTCATGTCTTTCTAAAATGACCAAGCTTCTAAGGCCAAGAGTACGAGTTACACCAAAAAAACCGATGACCCAAACTCAAGCACCTGCTTCCTTGCCACAAAATCAAATGCTTAAAATGGCAGAAGACCTGATTATGCTGATTAGCAGAAGCCAGCCTTCCCTTGCTAAGAGAAAGAGACCTGTCCCCAGCAGCTTTAACTGACCAAGAGTCCGATGACTCTGAGGTTTCTGATTATGAAGACATGCCTTTATCTGCTTATGAGGATTCAGATGCAGAGGAATCCATTCCCTCTGCTTCCCCTCCAGAGGATTTTTCTTTTGGTGAAACCCTTCATGCGATTTACCTCAACATAGACCTTTAGCAATCCCTCCTGTTCTGGATGTTGTGGATGATGTCTTTATGGAATCCAGTTTAACTCCTGATACTTTACCCCCTGCTCCAAAGAAACCAGACAGGTACTACAGAGTCCCTGACTCTCAAATTTATTTTTAAAAATCCTACTGCTGACCCAGAGGTCATTTCCCAGGAGCCTAAAGGTATAAAGGCAACTACAGCTAAGAATCCAACCCCTTCGGACAGGAATTCCCAAGCTTTAGACATATTGGGTAAAAAAGTATACATCTCTGCAACTCTCGCCATTAGGGCATTGAATTGCCAGTTTCACATGAACTTGTTAAGCAAAAATTATCTACCTTTGCAGACTGTGCAGAAAGTAAAGAATTGCAAGAGCTTATGCATTTTGCAAGCCAAGTCAGCAAGCATACCTTGCAATGTGGCTTTGACCTCCCTAGAAGCTTCTTGCAGGGCAGCAGTCACTGGTTCTGTACTGAGAAGGCATGCTTGGCTTAAGGAACAGACCTTGCCAGACCATGTCAAATCAAAATTACTAGACGCTCCTTTGAACAAGGACAATCTGTTTGGCACCAAAGCAGAAGAGGTTCTTAAAAAGATGGAAGAAAAAGCAAAGTCTGTTCAGACAGTCAAAGATTCTTTGCAAGTGCAGCCTCCAAGATTCAGTAGGCATTGCTCCTAGAAACATTGGGCCTTTCCAGCCCCCTCAAGGCCATCTCAGATTAGACCCAGGGGAAACAGACCCCCCCCCCCAGATTACTGTCTCCGGGTATGCAGAGATATAAGCAATGGAGTACCTCCACTTCCAAAACAGGGAGTGCTAAGCCACCCCCTTACGGAAAGAATTCCTAATGACTTTTCAACTCCACTCCTCATTTCTGCCCAATTGCTCATGCCCCTAGGAGGAAACTTGCCCATCATGCAAAAAACTGGACCTCCATCACCAAAGACCGATGGGTCCTCAACATTGTATCCCAGGGGTACAAATTTTACTTCCACTCACTACCAACCCCAAAAAGGTTCCCAGACCTTCCTCCAAACCAGTGGGCAGAGGCACAAAACCAAGTTCAATCCCTGCTCTCTCCATAAGGGCAATTCAGCCTGTTCCTGCAGAACAAATAAGTCAAGGGTTTTATTCCAGGCTTTTTCTGGTACCCAGAAAAGAGGGCACTTGGCGCCCAATCCTAGATCTTTCCATTCTAAACACCTTCCTGGTGGTACCAAAATTCTAAATGCTCACCCTTCAGCAGCTTCTTCCTGTGCTGTCCAAAGATGCCTGGTTAGCCACCCTTGACCTAAAAGAAGCCTATCTACACATCACTGTCAGGGACTTGTGCAGAAAATACCTACGTTTCAGGGCAGGATCTATGCATTATCAGTTCTCTGCACTTGCCTTTGGCTTATCCACTGCCCCCAGAGTCTTCACAAAATGCCTGGCTCCAGCCATTGCCTGTTGCAGACAAAGAAATATTCAACATTACCCGTACTTGGACAATTGCCTGATTCAGGCAGACAGTCAGGAAAAGCTCTTGCAGCACCTGACATTTGTAATAAACCTTCTAACCTCCCTGGGGTACACTATCAATGAAAAGAAGTCAAAACTAGTCCAGAGTCAAAAGATTGTATTCCTGGGAGCAAGCTTAGACACAGCATCCCAGATGGCATTCCTTTCTTTAGAAAAACAAACCTGTCTGACAGACTACTTCACTCAAATGTCCACCAGAACCCAGCTATCCACAAGGAAAATCCTGCAGGCCCTAGGGTTTATGGCCTCTTGCATTCTACTAATTCCATATGCCAGACTGCTTATGAGGAAGCTACAGTGGTACTTTGGTGCCAACTATCTCGGGATCTGGAAACCGTCATAGCTATCATACCTTGTCTAAAGACAGAGTTTCTTTGGTGGGCAGCAGCATGCAACCATAACAAAGGGGCTTCCCTTTACTCAACCCCACGCCGCCTAGACCCTAACCACAGATGCATCAGACTGTGCCCTGGGGGGCACATCTGGGCAACAAGTGCATTCAGGGCCACTGAAGCCCAAGTCAAATTCATCTGCACATCAACCAAAAAGAGATGCTAGCTGTTCAGCAAGCTTTCAAATCCCAACTCTCACCAGGACCCCTGCTAATAAAAACTGTATGGTACATCAACAAACAGGGAGGAACCCACTCTTACCCACTCTGCAGGCTAACCATGGCCCTGTGGAACACGGCCTTGGACAGGCAGATTTATCTGCAAGCTTAATTCCTGCCAGGCAAACAAAACTCTCTGGCAGACGACGTAAGCAGAAATCTACTAGACCCACACTAGTGGCAATTAGACCCCAGCACCTTCAGCCTTCTAACCCTGAAATGGGGGTCCCCCCTACAATCACCAGCTT
This sequence comes from Protopterus annectens, assembly GCF_019279795.1. Classification (NCBI taxonomy): domain Eukaryota; kingdom Metazoa; phylum Chordata; order Ceratodontiformes; family Protopteridae; genus Protopterus; species Protopterus annectens. Next base: position 539,333,428 of record NC_056733.1, read on the forward strand.
AGCAAATTCTGCACCACGACACCTCAAAGCAGGGCCTGGAAAGTGGATGCCCTATCCTTCCAGTGGGTAAACCTCTCAATCTATGCATTTCTCCCTCTGCCTCTTCTCACAAGAATATTACTCAAGATAAGGCAGGACAAACCAAGGGCAATCCTGATTGCCCAGGACTGGCCACGCTGGCACTGGTACCCACTACTGCACAGCCTGTCACTGGTGCCACCCTGGCACCTACCCCAGATCCCAACCCTCCTCACCCAGCAGGAGGGACAGATCTTGCATCTGCAACTGCAAACCTTGAATCTTGCAGCCTGGCTTATTCCTTGAATTCTCCCCCAGTGACCAGCCTAAGCAAGCATGTGCTGGACATCATTCTTGAAGCCAGAAGACTCAGTACAAGGAAATCGTATACTGATAAGTGGAAAAAGTATTGTTCCTGGATTCACTCTAAAGGAGAGGACACAGCACTGCCCTCCTTACCTCTAATCCTGGATTACCTAACAGATCTACTCCACAGAGGCTTATCCTGCTCCTCCATTAAGATCCATACCACTGCCATCTCGGCTCATTACAACACTGAGCCACCCCTCTTTTCTCACCCTCTCATGAAGCAGTTCCTGAGAGGGGCAAACAACCTAAGGCCACCAAGGAGAGAGCACCCATCCCTGCTTGGGACCTTAACTTTGTACTGGCAAAGCTCACGCTACCCCCTTTGAGCCTGCAGCGCCAGAGTTAAAATTTCTCTCTTGGAAAACAGCCTTGCTTTTGGCCATCACTTCAGCTAGAAGAGTGTCTGAGCTACACGCACTTACGGCTATGGAATCCTTCATTATTTTTCATACTGACAGGGTCTCCCTCAGGACTAACCCTTCCTTTATGCTAAAAGTGGTGTCCAATGTTGTGGCTCTCAACCAATCTATCCATTTGCCAACCTTCTTCCATAATCCTCAAAATAAAGGGAAAAGGATCTTGCACTCCTTGGATGTGCACAAGCAGCTCAGATTCTACCTGGATAGGACTAAAGCCTTCAGGAAATCTGACCAGTTACTAGTCAGTTTTGCACTAGGGGCAGAGGGCAAGGCCATTTCAGAACAAACAGTTTCCAAATAGATAGCACATTGTATCCATTTCTGCTACAAACACCATGGGAAACCATCCCCTCAGGGGGTCAGAATGCATTCCACTAGGGCAACTTCTACCTCTACAGCATTCCTCAGGGGAGTCTCTACCATGAACATTCTGGAAGCTGCTACCAGGAGTTCTGTACACACTTTTACCAAGTATTACCACCTACCTATCTTTTCCAAATCCAGGGTGGGTTTTGCAACAGCAGTCCTGCAGGGCATACTAGCCATCTCCAACTCTTCTTGACTGCCTCCACCCTTAATGACTGAAACAGTGAAATATATATATCCACTCTGTCTATTGCTCACCCCTTACTGGGTTATTGGTATTTACTTTTTACTGGTGGTGTTTTTCCCACCACAACTTTGCTCCCTATGTGGGGGGCTCCTGACATTTGGGGCAAGAAATACTGATGTAATGGCGTCGGCTGCCTGTTCTTATACACCTGACATCAGAACTGAAGCGACAGCAACCTTCGCAGAAATACTAAGTCTCTGGTATTCGGGCCAACTGAGGGCTACCTGCAGGCAGATAACCCGAGTGTGATGACTGCAACAGTGAATACACTCGAACATCTACATTTATGGTAAGTGTACACAACTGTATTTTCTTTCCTGTTGCTGCACAATTGACAGATCTGTTGCTTCATTTATCATTGTTATTCTGGAATAAGCTTTGACTAAGGATGTAAGACCAGATGGCTTAGTGGTTAAGGTATTTGCCTCGCGTGCACAAGGTTCAATCCTGACCTCCGACCAGTGCCTGTTTGGAGTTTGCATGTTCTCCCTGTGTCTCCGTGGGGTATCTCCCTTGTCCGAAAAACATGCTATGTGTTTCCAACTCAAACTCGCCAATGAATGGAGCTGTGGGCAGCAGCACAGACTCTACATGGTGCCCATAGGGGAAGAGTTGTACAGACCAAGTGCTTTGGGCATCTACTGTGGTACCCAGTATTCTGAAGATAGGAGAACACGGATCACAGACTGCGTGTCGTGGTAGGGTTAGCCGCTTGATGGTGTAAAATATGGCTCTAGGTGATTTGGTCATGTTAATTAATGTTGACAAAAATGGGCATGGGTAGTTGCAAGTGATAAGTGGATTGAGGACCCGGCCTACTCTCACCCATGCCAGGGACCCTTGCTAATGGTGGGAGGGGTATATGTGCCCCAATTGGTCAGGGTATGCCCGTCATAAAGCCCAACAGCCCTGGGCCAATAAGCTACTGGCTGGCTGGTGTCTAGTTGCCCAGCCTGGGTTACCTGGGATGGCTTAGAGTGAAAGCTGGACGTAAAACCAACCAACCTGCCAAACAGGAATTGAGAATTGCTATGCTTAATGTAGGTTCATTGACCGGACACATCTTGGAAGTGGATGACATGATGATACGGAGGAGGCTGGATGTCCTATGTATCCAAGAGACGAGATGGAAGGGTAGTGCAGCAAAGCCACTTGGCTTGAGATCAAGACTCTACTACTCATGTGGGGGACAGGCTAGAAATGGTGTAGGAATTGTGGTGAGAGAGAGGCTTCAGAAGGCAGTGAGGGATATCATCAGAATTAAAGACAGAGTCATGGCAATCTGACTCCAGTGTAATGATAGGGCAGTATTCATAATCTCAGCATATGCTCCACAGCAAGGTTGTGATAGTGAGGGAAAGAATGCATTCAGACAGCAGTTGCGGGACCTGCTAAAAGCAGGATAACTTGAATTGGTGTTGATAATGGGTGACTCGAATGCACATATCGGATCAGACAGAACAGGATACGAGGACTGCCTGGGTCCACATGGAAACTATATCAGGTTGCAAGGCAAAGACAGAAAGATAAAGAAGATAGTCAGACACCCTTCTTAAGGGATGCCAGCAACAACCTGCTTACCAGTCCACAGGACATCAAAAGAAGATGGAAGGAGTATTTCCAGCAGCTTCTGAATGAAGAAAACCCTAGAGAAGCTGTACTTCCCCAGAAACAGCCTACAATTAGAGAAGAAGAGGAGCCCACCCTAGAAGAAGTAAGAACAGCATTAAGGAAGATGAAGTCCGGGAAAGCAACAGGCTCAGATGAGGTGACAGCAGATATGATAAAGATGCTGGGTGAGATAGGGGAGAAATGGCTCCTGAGGGTACTAATAGCAGTGTGGAGAGAAAGGCTCCTGAGGGTACTAATAGCAGTATGGAGAGAAAGGTATGTCCCAGATGACTGGAGAATAAGCATACTTATGCAAGTGTACAAGAACAAAGGGGACATCCACAACTGTGGGCAGTACAGAGGGATCAAACTCCTACCACACTGCATGAAAGTTCTGGAGAGAGGGATTGATAAACGGATACGCAGAGTAGTAGAAGGTAAGATGGGAGATGAACAGTTTGGATTCAGATCAGGATGCAGCACAATTGGCCCAATGTTTGCAATGAGACAGATACTTGAGAAGAAGGTAGAAATGAGGACAGAGTCCAACTGGGCATTCCTAGACTTGGAGAAAGCATGTGACAAGGTCCCAGGAAAGCTAATCTGGGCAGTACTGTGGTGGTTTGAAATCCCAGAAACACTGGTAGAATTAGTGCAGGCTATGTATAAGGACCCAGTGACTCAAGTACGAACAGTGTTCGGCCTCACAGAGGGGTTCCCAGTGGGAGTGGGTGTACATCAGGGTTCAGCTCTGAGCCCACTGCTGTTCATACTGGTGATGGACTACATTAGCAAACAGGTTGGAGGGGACAGATTGACAAAGCTGCTGTATGCAGATGATTTAGCAGTACAGGCAGACTCTTAGCTAGAACTACAGCAAAGGATAGGAGAATGGAATGCAAATCTGAAGGCACATGGAATGAAACTAAGCACAGATAAGACGGCGGTAATAGCAGCAAATTGGGGAAGTCAGAAGAAGCTGAGAATAGAGAGAGAAGGGAAGATAGTGGAACAGGTAAACAGCTTCAAGTATCTGGGAGGGGTGGTTGAGGAGAAGGGTAGACTGAATGAAGAGGTCAAAGCTAGAATTAGAGGGGCTGCAGCCAACTGGCATAGAGTATCAGGTATAGTCTATGACAGAAGAATGCCAAAGAAGCTGAAAAGCAAGCTGTAGAAGACAGTGGTGCGACCAGTTCTACTGTGTGGTACAGAAACCTGGGTAGTAAAGGCAGAACAGTTGAAGAAGCTGGAGGTGATGGAAATGAGGTGCCTGAGAAAGGTGGTAGGATGCACACTGTGGGACAGATGAAGAAATGAGGACATAAGAGCAGAAACCAAAGTAGCTCCAATTGCAGAAAAGCTCAAAGAGAACAGATTACGGTGGTTTGGGCACATGTGTAGAAAAGCAGAAGACAATCTGGTGAGGAAGATTTGGAACAGACAGGAAGAAGGTAAGAGGAAGTAAGGACGTCCAGCAAAAGAGGTGGATGGATTGTGTGAAAGAAGATCTGCGACAATCAGGCATGAGTGTTGAAGAAGGCAGGAGGGTAACACAGAATCGAGTGAGTTGGCGACAGTTGACACGATACCCTGACCCCATGTAGAAAAAATTGGATAAAGGCGGCTGATGATGATAAGGAGATAAAAGTAATGTACTATGAATCTGTCTGATTCAAGAAGGTACTTCATCTTTTGTATATGGAATGCAATTTGTTCTAAGTTGTAAAATAAGCAGTCCGGCTTTGTTTGCCAGATCATCAGTAATATTTTAAATATAGAGAACACCAGCAAAAATTAACTGTTTAAATGACACCATGAACAGCTGAATCTGCTCATGCATATGCACCCTGAGCAACTGTGACCTCACTTTTCTCATCACGTTATGCACCCTGTGCAACTGTGACCTCACTTTTCTCATCACATTGCCACTGCCTGATGCTGGATATGCACAAACTGTCAATCACCTGACTACATAGATGTACTTGCAGTGGTATTTGAATGCCTTTTTATTATAGCATTGGAAATGCTTAATGTATTAGTTACTGTTACTTTACAGACAAACCTGAGCCTTATACTGGCTGGGCAGCCATGGACCCTTTGTCGTCATCCAAGTCACTCCTGTTGTAGTCTACCACTATGTAGATGTGTTGACTGTGAACATTCTGAAATGCTTTTTATGCTGTAGTAAGTCCATAAAGATTTGTTTACGTGCGTGGTATATATTTAAGCATATTTGTTAATGAGAATGCCTCCTCTAATTCTTATTCCATATCATCCTACACAGATTTCCCCAAATATCTTTGAGGACGTGTTGTCAGAGTTATGAGCTGTTTCATATATTCCTGAAAACAAGTTTGTTTCTTTAAAAAGAACCGCGTAATGTGTATATTGTGGAATATTAAACCTCTTAAAGGAAAGCTATGCCTAAACCATTTTTCTTTTCGACAGAATAGAGAACTATCCCTATACCTTTACATATTAAAACATGATTTAAGTATGTGTTTGCTTATATCATAAGTAATAATTCAGTAAAGATGTTTAAGAAAAGGTAATGTTAAGTTGTCATTCTCGCCTTCATTCTTGCTGGATGGGTTCGGAGCCGATCCTCGGCTCCGACTCGGCCTCTACTATAGCTCGAGAGCTATTTTTACCGGCTCGAGGCAGCCCTATAACCCACAATACCATGCGCTAACTCCCCAGATCTCGTTTGCCGCTTCGCTGCGAGGTTGTCTTTTTTTACCGGCTCAGGTCAGTAGAGATTTTTTCTATTAAACTAAATTTTCAGGTAGTTTTTCCAATTAGTTACCCTTGTTTAGGTCCCTGCTAATTGCCTTATTCATACAACCCTTGTTGTAGCCCTTCTTTGGTTAATTTTTATCTTAGGGCCTACGGGCTTTACCTTAGTTTCCCCACCCCTTACAGTGTCTGTGTGTGTGGGTTTAGTCAGTTCCCTTAACTTTTCTAATTTTAAGTTGAGTGTGTGTGTGGACTGACTGTGTTTACTGTGGTTAGGACTATGTCCAAAGACATTAAGGCCTCGGGATTCAAGAAGTGTGACTCATGCTGTCAGAAAATGTCTCTGACAGGCGGTCACACTTCTTGCGTCTATTGCTTGGGGCCTTTACACCTGCAGGACTCTTGTTCCGTCTGTCACAGGTTTAGTTCAAGAGTCCTGCAGGAGAGGCGTAATAAGCTCATCCTAAGGGGTTTGTTAAAGCCCGATGACTCCCCGTCCAAGTCTGGCTCGGGGAAGTCTTCAAAAACCGCCAAACCCTCGGCTCCAGCTTCTGAGTCGAGGGCTGGCGTTATCGAGATGGCTCCGACATCAGTTCCATCCGGATCCGAGGCGGGCAAAGTGGTATCCGCTCCGAAACCAGCATCGGAGCCGACCCCGGCGAGCAAGCGCTCTAGATCCCCCTCGCTAGATTCCGTCTGATCAGCTCCGAGATCCCCTCTCCTATCGGAGCGGAATCATAGGACTCACTCATCTAGGTCATCCAGGCTTTCCGACCACGACATCGAGAGGGTGGTCAGTAGGCTCGTGAAATCTCAGGCACTAGCCCAAATGCTCCAGAGCCCATCTCACCAGACTGTGGCTCCTTCGGTACTGCTATCGATTCCTCCTCCGACTCACCTCTCGAGTTCGGAGCCGGAGTTTGTCGGAACCGTAACCTTACCCACGTCGGAGCCAATACTCCCAACTTCGGCTCCGGTGTCGTTGGCTCTGACCTCTTCATTGGTTCCATCTGTGGAGTGGTCCGGGCTCCGGGACTCCATTGTCGGCTCCGAGGGGGCGAGTGGCATCGGACCCTTGTCCGACCCCGCTCTCCCTCTCGGAGCTTCGGCTCTGGTTAGTTCGGCCCTGACATCATTCTCGGAGCCTTCTCTGTCGGTGCCGGGGGCGTTCCGGTCTCTTCGGAGCCGGGACTTCCTTTGGTATCTGATAGGGGAGCCTTCGAGGTGATGAGGAGCGTGCTGGACCCAGTGTCCACTCCAAGGTTAAGTTCTGCAGCTCCTCCCTCTACAGTGCCTGTTACGGTCTCTGGCCATCCTCCTACATCTGACAGTAGAGATCCAAAGAGTAGGGTACCCACCTTGGGTGTCTCCTCCTCTTCTGAGGGCTCCCCTGAAGTTTCAGGGGAACCCCCTAGGAAAAGAAAGTGCAAGAGGAAGCACATAGACTCCCCCAAGTCTGTCACGTCGGACACCGACTTGGATGAGTTGGAGGGTTCTCCCAGATCCCCCTCTGAGGATGTCTCTTTTTCAGACATCCTAGAGATCCTAAAACAGAGGGGAAATTGGTCCACTTTCAAACCTTCCAAGGACGAGTCTGTTTACCTTGACGCTTTGGATCTCGCCTTTCCACCTCCTGGGTGTCTCCCCCTTTTGACCCACTAATGCAGGTAGTGGCTAGAAAGGCGTGGGCAGCTCCTGATTCAATGGAACCTACCCCTAGGAGGCCTTCTAAATTTATTTCTGCACCAGAGGATAAATCCTTTCTCACCAAAGGCGTTTCAGTTGATGCTATGGTGGTAGCAGCAGCCACTAAGAAGGAATTGGCTGATCCTTCTGTACCTGTTCATCTTCCTAACAAAGAGTCCAGGACCATGGACAGGTACGGCAAGCGGACATTTGCTTCAGCGGCCTTTACTATGCGATCGCTGAACTATTTATGTCATTTCACCCGCCTTCAGAGAGACTTGCTCAAAGAGCTGGGTGAAACGGTACAGGATCATTCTGCTGCGGGGTATCAGGACAAGATAAACGCCCAGCTGGCCAAACTGAACTCCATTGTTAACTCCTCCATGCGGCTTATCTCTTACGCAGCCGATGGAGTGAGTAGGGCCGCTGGCACAGGTGTTGCATTGAGACGTCACGCTTAGATGCGACTCTGTAACATTGCCGACCACTTCAAGGCGTCCTTCACCAACACCCCCTTTGATGGTTCAGAATTGTTTGGACCTCAGGTGAAGAATACCCTCACCAGATGCGAGCAAGATGGTAAGACTCTCTCTGCCGTAGGAGTCCATTTTTCCACACCTTCTAGACCTTATCCTAAGGGACAGAGGGGTGGAAAGATGTGGTTCCGCAAACCACAGGGAGTTGCACCTGCCGCACGTGGTGAATTTCCCCCTAGAGGCAGAGGGGGGAATAATAACAGACACCGCCCCAGGGGCAGAGGGGGTCCACAGAACCAGGGTTCCAGGGAATCTTTCCCTGACTAACCCTTTCAGCATCCCTGAGAAGCTGCCCGACTGTCCGCCTTTGAAGGCAGTTGGGGGAAGATTATCTCTGTACCCGGAAGCCTGGCAATCCCTCTCCCAAGACACATGGATACAGAAGATCATATCCGAGGGTTACAAAATTCCCTTCCCCTCCGGTGCAACCACCAAGACCCCTACCAGATGTACCACCCGCACAAAGGGGTCAGGCTCAGCTAGAAATAAAAAAGCTGTTAAAAAAAAAAAAAAAAGAGTCATCCAGGCAGTCCCAGCAGATCAGCTAGGATCCGGAATCTACTCCAGATTCTTTTTGGTACCAAAAAAGACTGGAGACCCATTTTGGACCTCAGCAGATTGAACAACTCTGTACAAAAGACAAAATTTCGGATGGTAACACTGCAGTCCATTCTACCCTTTTTGGGCAGAGACAACTGGATGTGCTCCTTAGACCTCCAGGACGCGTACTATCATATAAAGATACACAGGCGCTCCAGGAGGTTTCTCCGCTTCCGGCTGGGAGCCAGTCATTATCAATTCAGAACCCTGCCCTTTGGTCTCACCACAGCCCCCCGGGTGTTCACCAAATGCTTGGCAGTGGTCATGGCTCACCTGAAACAAAAAAGATTCCAGGTGTTTCCATATCTAGATGACTGTCTCATTTCCGCTACCACCAAGCAGCATCTTATAATGGCCAGGGATTACACTATTCAACTTTTCAACACTCTAGGTATTTCCATAAATTTTGCAAAGTCCTCCTTGTCAATGTATAAACTTTATAGGCGCCGTATTAAACACCACAGAAATGTCTGCAACATTACCACCTCAGAGAGTGACAGACATAAGGCGGAATGTTCAGTCCCTGTTTCAGCCCAACAGAGTTCAAGTCAAGCTAGTATTGAAAGCGTTAGGCCTCATGGCAGCGGCGATTCTTCTACTCCCATTAGCCCGCTTCCACATGAGGCTCCTTCAGTGGATGCTGTTTTCTCAGTGGTCCTTTCAACAGCTACCAATGACTCACAACATTCTGATAACCCCATCTTGCAAGAATCATCTCTCCTGTTGGATGGTTTCCCCTCAGCTTTTTCAGGGCAGACCCTTTGTTCTCCCCCCCCAGTTGCCACGGTGACAACGGATGCCTCCCTGATCGGGTGGGGGGGGCATTATCAGGGCAGGACGGTCCAGGGCACATGGCAACAATCAGAATGCCACCTGCACATAAATGTCCTGGAGATGAGGGCGGTGCTTTTGACGTTGCAAGCCCTTCAGAGCTCTCTTCCCACAGGGACTATAGCAATTCAAACGGACAATATGTCTGTGGTGTGGTACATAAACAAGCAGGGCGGAATAAAGTCCTACCCCCTATGTCGAGAAGCACTCAGACTTTGGCAATGGGCGATTTCCTCTCAACGGTTTCTGATAGCAACGCACATCCCCGGGAAGTCCAACGTCATAGCGGACAGATTGAGCAGAACTATCCTCATGCCTCACGAGTGGTCTCTAAATCAAGCGGTAGCAGACAGAATATTTCAGAAGTGGGGCCAGCCTTGCTGCGATCTTTTCGCAACTCCTCAAAACAGCAAGTGCCTCGACTTCTTCACACTCTTTCCTCTACCAGGCCATCCCCCCAGAGACGCTGTTGTTCACGATTGGCCCCGGGGTCTTCTATATGCCTTTCCTCCCTTACCATTGATCCCGCAATTAATTCAGAAAGCAAACGCATTGAGATCCAAAATGATCCTCATTGCCCCGTTTTGGCCTCGACAAGTGTGGTTTCCGTTCCCTCACAGTTACCTACGGGAACAGCCTTGGCATCTGGAACCCCTTCTGGATCTGTTGACCCATCTCACGGGCAAGCTGCATCAGTCTCTTCATTCCCTCAACCTCACAGCTTGGTTGCTCCACTTCCAGCCATAGCCGGGCTTCCCCTTATTTCTCCTCCTGTTCGTGATATCATTCTGGCTTCCCATAAGTCCAATACTAGGAAGACGTATGCGAGTAAATGGAAGCGTTTTTCGCACTGGGCACAAACTAGGTCCCTAGATCTTTTCCATGCACCCATTCATAAGGTTCTAGACTTTCTGGCTGAGCTATTTCATTCAGGGTCATCGTCGGCCACTATTAGGGTACAATTAGCGGCCATTGCTAATTTTCATGTTGGGCTCTCAGAAGCAAATATTATGTCCCACAAACTCTGTAAAGCCTTCCTCAAGGGCATCTTTTTGCTTAGACCTCCAGTTAAAGATCCACCTCCACAGTGGGATTTGAATTTAGTTCTAACCTCATTGATTCTGCCTCCTTTTGAACCTGCAGCTTCTTCCTCCCTCAAGCTTCTTTCTTGGAAAACTCTGTTTTTAGTAGCCATAACATCTGCCAGAAGGGTATCGCAACTTCAAGCCTGGTCTGTCCGTCTCCCTTATTTGGTCTTTCACAAAGACAGGGTAACTCTCAGAACAAACCCTTCCTTCCTACCGAAAGTGTCCTCGGAAGCAAATCTAAACCACTCCATTGACTTGCCTGTCTTCTTCCCAGACTATGCCAACAGGGCTGAACAGAAATTACATTCATTAGATGTTCATCACCAATTACGGTATTATTTAGACAGGACAAAACAACTCAGAAAGTCAGACCAGCTCTTTCTCTCTTATGCTGCAGGAAAGAAAGGGTTTCCGGTATCGAAGGTTACTCTTTCCAGATGGTTGACATCTATTATTACCTTTGTCTACGAGTTGAGACACAGGCAACTTCCGTCTAGGCCTAAGGCTCATTCAACCAGGGCACTATCAACATCAACGGCATTTCAAGCAAGGTTACCACTAGATGCCATATGTGCAGCAGCTACATGGGCTTCCAAACATACCTTTATTGCCCATTACAAACTTGATATAGCCTCCAGAAATAGAGCTGACTTTGGTTCCGCTGTACTCAGGAGTCTGTTCCATTGAGCCACCCAGGACTAAGATGCTAGGGACGCTGTCCCATCCAGCAAGAATGAAGGCGAGAATGACAACTTAACATTAAGAAGTTATGTTCTTACCATAACGTTCCATGTTAGTTGTCTTCTTCTCGCCTTCTTTCTTCCCTCCTCCTGCCCCCTAGCCTGGATAGTCTAGAGGTCTCTGAGTCCTTCCATTTCTGGAGATACAACATGTTACGGTTTCCCCGTATCCTTAGTGTTACTAGCAGGGCAGGGAGCCCATACTTGCAAATGAGGATTATGATATTATATTTATACTATGTCTTAGCTTCCAAACAAGATCTGGGGAGTTAGCGCATGGTATTGTGGGTTATAGGGCTGCCTCGAGCCGGTAAAAATAGCTCTCGAGCTATAGTATAGGCCGAGTCGGAGCCAAGGATCGGCTCCGAACCCATCCAGCAAGAAAGAAGGAGAGAAGAAGAAAACTAACATGGAACATTATGGTAAAACATAACTTCTTATTATTGCTGCAACTATTAATTTGGTGCCATTTGCAAAGTTCCACATAGGAATACTACAATTGAGCCTTTGTGTAAATAAGATTAGCAAATTGTGCAAGTTGGAAGACCCCATGGATCGGTTTATTATCCAAGACATGTTGCCGACATCTGCAGTGGTGGCTACAAATGACCATCTAGAAGAGAGGCCTGTCCACAGATACAGTCACCATTTATCCTGGCGCAGTGGTGCATTTTTTTTTTTTTTTTTTGGGGGGGGGGGGGCAGTCCAGTCTGAAATCTGAGATTTCAGTTCAACAGGAGGCCTTACTGTACATTAAAATAGTGGAGGTGATGGCGGTTTTTCTTAGGTTGCAAACTTTCCAGAATCATCAACTTCTAGGTGTGATAGCAGTGCACTGATAATATCAGCAATGTGGTAAACAGCAAAGCAGGGTGAATCAGGTCCTACTACTTCTGTCTTACAGCCATGAGGCTTTGAGAAAAGGCAGTGAAATCACAATGCTTTCTTATAACAACACACATTCTTAGTAAAGCCAGGATGATACAGGACAAGATACGTCTATGCCTTCTGATGCAACATAAGTGGTCCCTGTGTCTGGCAGTGGCACTTAAAATATTCTGTTACTGGTGGAAGCCTCGCTGCAGCCTGTTTGCTTCCCCTACCAACACCAAATGCAGCAACTTCTCCCTTATTCCACGTGGAGGGCAGGCATGCTGCAATGCCCTAATCCACCAGTGGCCACTGGAGCTACTGTATACCTTCCTTCCAATCCCATAATAATGAAAGTTCAACAGAAAACTGAAATGTGCAAATTTGAGGTAATTCTCATAGCTTCCTTTTGTAAAACCTTTCTGATGGATGCTTTCCTGCTGAGACTTCCTCTCAGAGACAACTCTTCCTTTGTGGGACCTTGGAATTGCTGATGCAATCTCCTTTTGAATCTGCTGACATGGTAAAACCCAAGTACCTCTGTCTGGAAACTTTGCTTCTCATAGCAATAACATCAGCAAGGAGAGTCTCAACACTACAAGCAGTCTCTTATTGTCCTCCTTATCTGACACTTCATAAAACAGTGCATTTTTACAAACCAACTCGGTCTTTGTACATAAAGTAGCTTCAGAACTGAACCTTAACCTTTCAGTTAATCTGCCAGTTTTTTTTTTTTTTTGTTCTGAGTTTCTGAAAGAGTTAACTGTAATTTGTACTACCTGGATGTTCATAAACTCCTGTGATTCTATTCAAATAGGACTAAAAAATATAAAAATTATTTATCAGCTTTTATTTCTCTTTCTATTTCCTCTAGCAGAATGGGAGAAAACATTTCCAGAGTTACTTTGTCCAGGTGGCTATCCTAGTCTATTATTTACTGCTTTGTTTTCTAGATAATTATGATATGGAAGTTATGGGAAGTTACAGACTTGCTACAACGGTAGAGCTTCATGATCCACGTTTGTCCTCTTCAACATACTCTTCCTCCTAGCCCACCCTGTTGAAATCTGTCAACTCCTTTCCGGCATAGTCAACAGTACCTGAGGCCATGAAAAGGGCAGGAAATGTGGTGTCTTTAGTTAGAGATATCTTTGCTTTACTGTCTTGATTCTATAGGTAATCACTGTTAAACTTGATCTGGAGAGAAGTGCATGAGCTTTAAAAGCCTGAGATGTCAAGTCAGTACCACCTGTGGCTCCCTGTCCTTCAGTTTGAAGTGGACAGACACAAAAGATCTATCATTGTGGTAAGTATATATGCTTTGTTTTCATAGTATTGCCACCCGTAGAATACTCTTTGTCATCTTATAGGTAGGTACTAGGCTATCGGCCCAAGTGCCTACATAAGCCTAGCCAGCAAGGTACCATAGCTTACGCCACCCAAGAAAGTTATTTTCCTGTGCCACTGTCAAGCAGAGAGACAGAAGTGATCCCCAGGGTGTATTTCCCATCCACTCATCAAGATTTTTCTTGAAAAGTGCTAATGAAGAACTTTGCTTGACATAGATGGGTAGCTTGTTCCAGAGTATAGGAAGTCTCTGGGACAGGAATCTATCCCTCCAGCATGTCCTGATGTTCTTCATGTTTCACTGTTGCAGTCATTAGGGTAATCTGCTGGCAGGTTGCCCTCAGTCGGCCTGAATGGTCCTGCGTTGGTTGCTGTCTTCTCTTCCATGCCGTCAGGGGTATAAAACATGCAGCTGACGCCATTTTCTTTAGTCTTTCGTGTCGCGCGATGCCCGAAGCAGAAGCATTTCGCAAGTGCTGGTCAGCCGACTACTGAAATATTCGCGTTTGAGTTTCAGAACCGGAGTCTTAAATAAAGCTAAGTACCCCATTGGGGAAACTTGCTTTTTACCGATGTCAGAAAAAGTTAATAATTGTATTACTTGTGGGAAGCAAATACCTCGTAAGGATTTCCATTTATACTGTATTCCTTGCCTAGGCCCTGATCACAACGTGCGTGGCTGTCGGTTTTGTGCTAGATTTAACCAACGCACTATTAAGCATCAGTATATTTTTGCATCTAAGTATTTTGGAAACAGATTTAACTACCCAGAGATGTCATCGGATAGCAATTCGACTACCGGAGTACATAAAAACCGTAAAGAAAAGGACAGAGAAAGGCAGTTGAGATCCAAAACTGATGACGAAGCTTCTCCTAAGCCATTCGCCTGTTCGCCGGTACTTGGTGAGACACTTTCGCAGCCCCTGATACCCGCTACCTTCGAGTCGCAGGCCTCTACCGACACCCATGTGGCGTCCGGCATGCCACAAGATACTCAAGGTATTGGACTGACGGATGTATCTCCCTCAGATGGGTCCGGAGCTGCTGAACAGGCACCGGCTTCTGAGGGTGTATTCAGACCTCAACATTTTTATATCAAACCGACGAAAGTTGCAAAACTAAAGGCAAAGACACCTTCTAAAACTAAAAAAAACGATGCCTGAGCCACGTGCACAGGCCTCTATGCTAAAAAAAAAAACAGATGATCAAAATGGCTGAAGACCTTATTACCTTGATCAGGGGTACCCATCCCCCTCCAGATAAGAGGCCTAGGCAAGACACTGACTATGAATCTTCAGATCAGGTTTCTATTTCTTCTGATCAGGAATTATCTTTACCTCCCTATGAGGATTCTGATGCTGTGGAGTCCATTCCATCTGCATCTCCTCCTGAGGATTATTAATTTGGAGAAATGTTGCATACTTTGAGGGAGCATTTTTACTGGGAGAGTCGAGACTTCTCAGAATCAAAAAAGAGGCTCCGGGATTTCCTCCTCCTCCCTCAGCACAAGCCTTTAGCCATTCCCCCTGTGTTAGACATTGTGGATGATGTTTTATCGGAGTCAAGCCTGACCCCTGACTCTTTACCTCCAGCTCCCAGTAAGCCTGACAGGTATTACGGGGTCCCTGACTCTCATAAATTTTTATTTGGAAACCCTGCTGCTGATCCTGAAACTATTTCACAGGGTCCAAAGGGAGTTAAGGCCTCAACAGCAAAAAACTCTACCCCCTCCGACAGAGATTTAAGGGCGCTGGACAGATGGGGAAAAAAGGTTTATACATCTGCAACCTTGGCAATCAGGGCCTTAAACTGTCAATTTCATATGCTTAAGTACCAACAGCATGTTATGAGATTGCTGAAACAGAAAATGATGTTGATTTCAGAATGTGCAGAAAATAAGGAATTGCAGGAATTATTGCATGCAGCTGAGCAAGTTGGAAAGCATACTTTGCAGTGTGGTTTTGATTCTTTAGAGGCCTCCTGCAGGGCCGCAGTTACTGGATCCGTGATTAGGAGGCATGCCTGGTTAAAGGAACAAAATTTGCCTGATCATGTTAAAGCTAAATTGCTAAATGCACCTTTACAGCATGATTCTGTGTTTGGTATTAAGACAGAAGAGGTTTTAAAGAAAATGGAAGACAAAGCTAAGTCTATGCAAACTGTAAAAGATTTCTTACAAGTGCAGCCCCCTAGATTCAGTAGACACTGGCCTACAAAAAATTGGTCCTTTCCTGTGTCAGACAGAGCTCAAAGGGGCAAATCCAGACGCCATAAGGGTTCCAGGTACCAGGCTCCAGACAATACAAGTCAAAGCAATGGGGCGCATCCACCTCCAAATCTGGAGGAGATAAAGCTCAAACCTACAGAAAGCAATCCCAATGACTTCCTTCTGCCTACACCAAGTACTTATCTTTTGGCAGCAGACATAGGGGGAAAATTAGCACTTTTTGCTCAAAATTGGCAGTTAATAACCCAGGACAAGTGGGTACTGAACATCGTATCACAGCAATACGGATTCCATTTCCACACTTTGCCAATGACAAATGGTTGGCCAGACCTGCCAAAAAAACAATGGGCAGAGGCTCAGGAACAGGTTACGTCCCTCATGGATATGAGGGCCATTCAGACAGTACCAGAACAGGAAAAAGGACAAGGTTTTTACTCAAGATTGTTCTTGGTACCCAGAAAGGACAAGGCCTGGCAGCCAATACTGGATTTATCTATTTTGAACACACACCTGGACATTCCAAAATTCAATACTTACTTTGCAACAGCTTCTGCCCATGCTGGGCAAGAATGCTTGGCTGGTGACTTTAGACTTAAAAGAGGCATACCTGCATGTCCCAATAAGACAGTTGTGCAGAAGATACCTCAGATTCAAGGCTGGCTTAATGCATTACCAATTGTCTGCACTGCCCTTTGGCTTATCTACTGCGCCCAGGGTCTTTACAAAGTGCCTAGCACCAGTAATTGCATTTTGCGGACAAAGAAGTATTCAAATATATCCTTACTTGGACGACTGTCTCATTCAAGCAGAGCACAAGGACACTCTTCTACGACACCTGCCGTTTGTGAAAAGGCTTCTAGCATGCCTAGGGTACACAATAAACGAAAAGAAATCACAACTGGTACCCTCTCAAAAGATAACATTCCTGGGTGCAAGCTTGCATACAGCTGCCCAGATGGCTTACCTCATGCCAGACAAACAAAGGCAACTGACGGCAACAAAAACCCAGTCTTCTGCAAGACAAATTCTGCAGGCTCTGGGCTTCATGGCATCCTGCATCGTACTAATTCCAAATGCAAGACTGCATATGAGGAAACTTCAATGGTACCTAAAATGTTTATGGAGTCAACATTCACACAGTCTGGAAACAATGATTCCTCTCATCCCCTGCCTGCAACAGGAGTTTCTATGATGGGCAAAGACCCGTCTCCAAAACATGGGACGGCCCTTCACTCTACCCCCTGCCAGCCAAACCTTAACAACAGACTCATCAGATTATGCCTGGGGGGGCCCACATGGCAGGAAGATGCATTCAGGGCATATGGGCACCAAATCAAATGCATCTACATATCAACCAGAAAGAGATGCTAGCTGTTCAAAATGCCCTAACAGCCTTCAAGGACTTACTTCATCCAGGACAACTACTGATAAAGACGAACAACACCACAGTCGTGTGGTATATAAACAAGCAAGGTGGCACACACTCATACCCCCTTTGCAGATTAGCCATGGCACTGTGGGACACAGCTTTGACCTGCCAAATAAATCTTCAAGCTCACTTCCTGCTAGGAAAACAGAACCCTCTGGCAGATGACTTAAGCAGAAACCTTATGGATCCTCACGAGTGGAAACTAAATCCACAAGTATTCAGCATGATAACAGAGAAATGGGGGAGCCCAGACATAGATCTATTTGCCTCTCCTCAAAATTATCAGTTGAAAAGATTCTGCACAAGGACTTATCACAGACAAGCATGGAAAGTGGACGCCCTATCCTTCAGTTGGAATAATCTGTCAGTTTACGCCTTTCCTACTCTGCCTCTTCTACCCAAGGTCCTCCTAAAAGTCAGACAAGAGAAGCCAAAGATGATATTAATTGCCATGGACTGGCCCCGCCAGTATTGGTACCCAATCCTAAGGAACTTGTCTCAATACCCAGCTTGGACCTTGCCTCAAAGACCCAACTACTGTCCCAGAAAAACAATCAGATCCTGCACAATCAACTACAGACTCTGATCCTGGCAGCATGGCGAATCATGTAATCATACAAATGACACCTCTCAGTAAAGCTGTGATGGATGTCATTTTGGAAGCCAAAAGGCCTTGTACTAGAAAATCTTATGCTGACAAATGGAAGAGATTCTGTGCTTGGAATCAAGCACAAGGAACTGATACAGCAGAACCACATATTCCTCAGATATTACAATGCTTAACTGAGATGCTTGACAAAGGCCTGTCTTTCTCATCAATCAAAATCCATGCCTCTGCCATTTTGGCTCATTACAATACAGAGCCACCAATCTTTTCTCATCCTTTACTAAAGCAGTATCTTAGAGAAGCCAAAAACCTAAGGCCTCCTAGAAGATCACCATTACCTGCATGGGACCTCAATTATGTGTTGGAAAAGCTCACCCTGCCTCCATTTGAACCAGCCGCTACAGCTGCTATAAAGTTCTTATCATAGAAGACAGCTCTGCTATTAGCAATTACTTCAGCAAGAAGAGTTTGAGCTACAGGCCCTCATGGCTGTAGAGCCTTTTATCATATTTTACCCAGACAGGGTGTCTCTGAGGACAAATCCAATTTTTATGCCTAAGGTGGTTTCAAGTGTGGCTCTTAACCAAACAATTCATCTGCCAACTTTTTATCCAAATCCGCAGAACAAAGGGGAGAGAATTTTGCATTCCTTGGACGTACACAGACAGTTAAGATTCTACTTGAGCAAGGCAAAAGCTCTAAGAAAAACTGAGCAATTACTAGTGTCATATGCTGCAGGATCAGAAGGAAAGGCTATTTCAAAACAGACCATTTCAAAGTGGATAAGCCACTGCATCTGTTTCTGCTACTTACACCATGGTAAACCTGTGCCTAAGGGCATTAGGTCTCATTCCACCAGAGCTGCAGCTACTTCGGCAGACTTTCTCAGAGGAGTACCAACCAAAGACATTCTAGAGGCTGCTACTTGGAGTTCTGTTCACACCTTTACAAAGTATTACCATTTGCCTCTCTACTGTAAGTCCAGGGCAGGCTTTGCCACTGCAGTGCTGCAGGGCCTTATAGCCGCACCTAATGCTGTTTAGCTCCAGCCTCCCAACCATAGCGTTAAGATTCTACCCAAATGTAATGACTGCAACAGTGAAGCACGAAGAACATAGTACAGTTGTGTACACTTACCATAAATGTAGATGTTCACGTGTATTCACTGTTGCAGTCCAGGTTACCCTCCCGCCATCCCCCTGTCATTCTACAGTTTATCTTTCCTTCTCTATCTTCTACAGCCTATGTGGTGTATTTGCTTGTAGATGAAGGTAAAGTTTATACTGATGCATGTATATAGAATATATATCTATATATATATATCTATCTATATATATCTATATATATATATATATATATATATATATATATATATATATACATATATATATATATATATATATATATATATATATATATATATCTATATATATATATACATATATATATATATATATATATATATATATATATATATATATATATATATATATATATATATATATATATATATATATATATATATATATATATATATATATATATATATATATATATATATATATATATATATATATATATATATATATATATATATATATATATATATATATATATATATATATATATATATATATATATATATATATATATATATATATATATATATATATATATATATATATATATATATATATATATACATACACATATATATATAAATATATATATACACATATATATATCTATACACATATATATCTATATACATATATACATACATATATATATATACACATATATATATATATATATATACATATATACATATATATATATATATATATATATATATATATATACATATATATATACATATATACATATATACATATATATATATATATATACATATATATATATTCTTGCTACCTTTTTGGGGGCACCTGACATTGAGGGCATGAAAAACTAAAGAAAATGGCGTCGGCTGCATGTTTTATACCCCTGACGACCTGACGTCATGGAAGAGAAGACAGCAACCGACGCAGGACCCAAGACTTTGGAATTAAGGCCGACTGAGGGCAACCTGCCAGCAGATTACCCTAATGTAATGACTGCAACAGTGAATACACGCGAACATCTACATTTATGGTAAGTGTACACAACTGTACTTTTATTGTGGTGACAAGGTTTAGGTCCCTAGAGCCTGTAGCTTGGAGGGATTGGGATTTCTTTAGGTGTAGCATGTCCAACAGCCTTGGGTTTGACATAGCTTTATATGTTGGGCAGAGATCACCTCGGAGTAGGCGATATGCTACGGAGTAAAGCTGGAGTTTTTTGAGGCGGTCAGTGTAGGGCATTTGTTTGAGGCCAGTAATCCTCTTTGTGAGGTACTTCTGTGGCCTTTCCAGCCGCTGCAGATGTCTTATGAGGTACATTCCAAAAGGGGCGTTGTGCTCTATAATGGGTCTAATGAGTGACAAGTAGAGGGGAACAATGACCTTTTTTTTCCTGGATGAGAACTCTTTTATGATGAGGTGTGCCACGTAGAAGGACTTCCTGACTATTGTGGCGATGTGACTATCAAAGGAGAGACTACTGTCCACCTGGGTCCCAAGGTCTCTTATCACACATCCAGTGTTAAATAGATTGCTGCCTATGTGGTAGTTCATGGGTGCAGAGTTTTTACCAAAGGGGATGACACTGCACTTTTTGGCATTGAGCTTGAGGCCATGGCTCTGACACCAGGCATCTGTCTCAGTGAGGCCCTTCTCTAGGATGTCCACATTATTTGGGGACTTGACTATGGCTCCTAGTTTGCAGTCATCTGCGAACTTCGTCAGCTAGAGGCCTTCTGTGTTAGCCTGTACTTCAGAGAAGTAGATACCAAACAGGAGAGGTCCCAGGATGGAACCCTGGGGCACTCCACCTGTCACTGCCTTGAGGTCAGATTTGGAGTCTGCAACTTTTACAGTGTGGGTTCTGTCAGTGAGCCAGTTGGCAACCCATCTTGTGATGTAGGGATTTGTACCTAGTTTAGTGAGTTTAGCTATAATTCCAGAATGGGGGATGGTGTTGAAAGCCTTGGCGAGGCAAGATAGGCTGTGTGAATCACCTTACCCTCATCCACGGCTTTGGTGACTGCCTCAAAGAAGTCGATCAAGTTCAGGAGGCATGATCTGCCTTTCAAAAACCCGAAATGTGTGGGATCCAGAGTTTGGAGGTTATCAGTGTCATTGTTTGAGTTCCATGATGATATGTTCCATGGTCTTGCAGACCAGGCTCGTCAGGCTAATAGGTCGATAGTTCCTGGGATCAGTGGTGGCACCCCCTTTGTGGAGTGGGATAACTGTTGCTGTGCGCCATTCAGTGGGCACAAAGCCTGATGCGAGGCTATTATTGAACATGGTGCTTAAGTGGGGAGCCAGTTCATTCTGAAGTTCGTGTAAAACGCAGCCTGTGATGTTGTCTGGTCCCATGGATGCTGTGTTTTTGGCTTTAGAGAGTGCAGCTTTTACCTGCGTAGTTGTGATTACAGGGACTCTGCATTCTTCCTGTATAGATATGGGCTCTTTAGGGGGTGAGATGGGGGTAAAGTTAGCACTGAACCGATCTTCCAGGATGTTGGCAATATCAGTTGGTTCTGTAATTTTTGTGCTTTTGTGCTGCAACTCAGAGCAGATCTGGGTGTTGCCATCTAGATTCTTGACATAGCTATAGAATGCTTTATGGTTGTCCTTGGATTTAGTGGTGATTTTGTTTTCTTAGCTAGCTTTGGAGGATCTTATAAGGGATCGCAGCTTCTTACTGAGGCTGACCAGGGAGCTCCTCCATTCATGGGGTTTTACTCTCTTTTGCAACAGTTTCTTCCTTCTGTTGTACAGTTTGTTTATGGCAGGAGACCACCAGATTATCAGAGGAAGTTGACTTATTTTTAATTATTTTGTATAACTGAAGACATACAGTTATAACTCTGACTCCATGGCTAAAGTAAAATGCATGGGATGCCACTGTCTTGCTCATTTGATATTTTTATACCTCATTCATTCATTCTATATTTCGAAAACATTTCTTAAGCATTCTGTACTTCCTTTAATGGTAGCATTATACCTAGTCATTTTTCTTTTGGGTACTTTCTAAAAGAAAAATCTTCATTTTCATAATCGTACTGATTACAAAGAAGCTCATAATCATAAAACTCTAACGGTAATATCTGTTATATGTTGTACTCTCAATAACATTATCCTTTTGATATCTTCTAATTGGTGACTGCTTTATTAAGCATTTGCCACTAGTATTTGTGTTGTAATATCTAGACTTTTGAAAGAAATCATTCTTCATTTTGCCTCTTTTTTAAATATAAGATCCAGATATTCATCCTTAGCAGTTAATCATCATTTGTAAT
Organism: Protopterus annectens; assembly: GCF_019279795.1. Classification (NCBI taxonomy): domain Eukaryota; kingdom Metazoa; phylum Chordata; order Ceratodontiformes; family Protopteridae; genus Protopterus; species Protopterus annectens. The sequence goes on from NC_056733.1 coordinate 539,355,560, forward strand.
GTTTGATTTCTCATGGACAAAACATTGAATGCATGCAGCTAAGGTAAGTATGGATTTGGGAAACTAGTGCCAAAACGTGCAAGTATTCTGAAGGTTTAAGCATTAGGGTGGGATTGTTTGTGCAAGTGTAAGTGGGTTAGGTGAAGAGGGTTAGGTGAAGAGTAAGGGTTAATTAAGGGGATAGATTTAGTTTTGTGCATGAGTGTGTGTCCAAGTGTCTTGTGTAGGGGTAGTCTTATGGAAAGTTTTTTTTCTAAGGAAAGTTGCAGGGTTAGGGTTAGTGTGCATTAGTAAGGTGGCAGCTAACATGGAATACCTCCACTGCACAGTAACCATCTCAGAAATACTGAGGATCTAAACCTCTTCTGCAACATCAACACAACAGTTTGGAGGGCAGGTATATCTTACAGAGGATACCGCTGCTATGAAACAGACTCCCCAGCGTCATAAAACTAAGTTCATTCCAGTTCGTGTTCAAGCTCAACTTAGATATATGGATGGGAAACAGAATTTACCCCGAGACTTCCCCCTGTACTACTAATGGACAGAGGCAGCTCCTAAATGCTTTATCCCATGCATGGGTCCCTTCAAATTATCTATGGTATGATCCCAGTTATTCTCATTATAGAGAATACGTTAATTGTTGACCATGGGTTGGTTAAGGCCAATCTATAACTTAATGGGCTGTTATTTCAAGTAGAGAAAGGGAAATGGCTAGGTTTAAAATGGCCTACAAGGGCAGCTATCCTAGTACTTGTCTATGATTCTGTAAAAAGAGCCTAGTCAAAGGGTGATTTGTTAGACTGGGCATTATAGTAATGAATTATGAGATATTTATGACAGAGTGAAGTTTTAACTAACCTGTTTTTGGAGAGAGGTTTCCCTTAAAACTGTTAAAGAGATAAGGGCTGAAATTATCCAGGGGTGGGACACCGTTTTTGCCATTATTCAGACAAGCAAAAATGTATGAAAATGGTAACATTGTGGAACCTTTTACTAACCAAAGGTTTAGAAAGGCTCTGGTCCTGAATTACAAGCAATACTCTTGAGCGACTAAGCATATCTTAAACACCAACTCAAAGACCTTTTCTCAATTCCTTAAGGTAGGACATTGATTAGCTGAAAAAAAAATTTTTTTATATTAAAAAGAGCAAATAACATCAAAGAGCAGTTGGAGAAAAACAAAAAGCAAGGAAACATTTCTGAGAAGGCATGAACTTAAATGTGGCTACTGCCATCAGTGTACATGGGCAGCCAAATGTGAAACCACTGACATACAGGCAAGAGGGCAAACAATAAGAGCCATGACATTTTATATCTGTGGCAGTAAAGGGGTGATCTACCTGGCTAAATGTAAAACCTGTACTTCCTTTTATGTCAAGAAAAACAAAAGAAGTTTTAGAAAAAGAATATATGTACATTTATGCAATATAACTAAGAAAGAGACTTGTTGTTTGTCTTTCGGCTTTTCCCGGTAAGGGGTCGCCACAGCGGAACTCCTGTCCGCTAATGATTGGCAGTAGATTTTTACGAAATGCCGAGGTGCCAGCTCGACACCCAACCTTCAACGAAGGCACACCCATTTACGCACGCATGTCTTTCGAACACCACCCAACTGCGGGGAGGACATGCAGACTCCACACAGAAGGCACTCCCAAGCCGAGCCGAGAATCGAACGGGAGAACCTCTTGCTATGAGGTAACAATGCTACCGCCGTACCACCGTGGCACTGCATAGCTAAGGAAGAGACTAATGCGATTTATTGACATGTTAGAATGGAACACAGATAGTTATTTGTTTTGCATCTTGGAAAATGTCCAAGTTGACCCTGAGGTGGGCCTTGGGAGCTAAGTACTGAGGACAGAGAATTTACCTGACGGCTAGATTTGGATGCAGCAACACACTCAAGTCAAAATAACTGTATTTTCAGTAGCATTGTCTTAAAAATGAGAGCTGCAAAGTTGTAATATATTTTAGTAACAGCCTGACATTTTTAATTGTGGCTTTAGGCTGTTGAATGAAGAGCTTTACTGTTATTTTTACTTTGACTGTTTACATTGTACAGCATCTTTTTTTCTAGTTGTATTTCACTGTTTAGAATTTTAAATGATTTCTAACTAAATTTCAGTTACCATAAATGCCACAACTGTTTCATTTTGTAAGTATGTGTACGTTTCCAAGTTGTCCCTGTTTCATTTTGTAAGTATGTGTACGTTTCCAAGTTGTGCTCAATTCTGAAGAAGTCTTTTACCTGGGCAAAAGCACTACACTGCTGAAAAATACTGAAATTTATTTCTACCGAGTCCAGCTTGCTGTCCCAACCAGTTCTTAGTTCCTACAGTTACTCCTTTCATCAGTGCTTTCATACAAATGCATGTAATTTTCATTTACAGGATTCCCCTGATGCTATTCACCTACCAAAAATTGTATAAATAACTTAATACATTTCCAGTAATGGGGACATTCTTCCCTGAAGTTCTGTCTCCTTTCAAGTGTAAGACAGTGTTGAAATCACCAGTCGGAATTAATGCCTGCCCACTGAAAAGGGCATTGTATTTGGAACATTGTTTGGCAAGAGAAGTGAGGACAACAAAGTCCACTCTTAGGGGACAGGTGAAGTAGATGGATTCTACAGTGATCAGGCCTATTAAATTTGCTTGGTGGTTATTGCTAGAAAGCTCTATTGACAAGGCGGTAAGTACTTTTTATCTGAGATGCCCTCTAAGAGTTACTAAAATAATAAAGTACTTTGTTAATCATTCTGATTGTTAGGCAGCATACTTTTTACGTTTCTGGGAAGGATGAGATTATGAACTGTTTTTCATTAATTATAACGGTCCTTGCCAGCCTGTTATTTTTTATTGTTTTAAAAAATGTGTATGATAATGAGTTATGATCTTTCATAACCTGTTGTGTTTCCCGATCCTCTTTCTCTTTGTAGCCCACAGTGACTGCAGATAACTCCCTCAGTGCTAGCTACATGGAGAGGACCATCAAGCTCCTGAGACTTCGACTACAGTCACGACTAGCCCTGCATAGGCAGTTTGCTTCATTGGGTAAGTAGCAAAAGACGGTCCTACTACAGTGAATCACCACATCCATTATTCAACAAGTCCTTTGTGTCTTACATACCTCTTGCTGTGGAAATTTAACTTGAGTGGAAGTAAATGTTTTGTTATATTATGTACTGAACATTACTGTAACAGTTAACATGTAAACAAGGGGATTCTATGTTCTTTAAAGAAATCCAAGGTGAAGTTATAAGCTGTGTAAAAAGTTCTTATTTTTAAAGGTGTAGGTGTGCTTCATTTGCCTAGACTGGACTATTTTCTTAGGTTTATTGAGCTTCTACAAATATCTAAATAGCATCTTCTGCCATTCTGTACTATCAATTTAGATCTGCCTTTGCTGTTGTAGAGCAGGTAACTTCCTTTGCAGCTGTTTATAGTTAATGCAAGCAAAAATGCCTGACAGGGTGTGAATTATTTGAGAAGTAGCACCTACCCAGGGGTGTTGTGAGGTCCAGCGCTGCAGTTGGGGGGCCTCTACACCCTTGAAAGGACATTATTTTCCCAGTAACACACACCATGGATGGCATTATTGTGCTTAGAGGATGGGGTATGTGTTAAATTGTTTTGTATTTTTTTTTATTGCTATACAATTTTTTTTTATATTTTTTATGGAAAATGGGTCCTCTGCCTAATGTTTCAAACTTTCTACGGCATATGTAATTGTCGCTTCCAAAATACAAGTAATGTAAGCATCTGATTGTCTGTGTGTGTGTGTATATATATATATATATATATATATATATATATATATATATATATATATATATGTATATATGTATATGTGTGTGTGTGTATGTATATATATGTATATATATGTATATATATATATATATATATATATATATATATATATATATATATATATATATATTATTGCCCATCCCTTGTGGAATGACTTAATTGATGATTAAAGTCATTCAGTAATGACAGACAATGAGTTTCATACTTACTGTTCAGCAAATCCATGCTGATGGACTGCCTGTTGCATTCCGTGCTTTGTCTCACTCTTTCTCGTCTGTTCTCATTCTTATTCTCTGTTATTTTACACATGCATGTACACTTCTTTCTTTTTACTTTTATTTATGTATACTTTTTTAAATCTTACACTCTCTATGGCTACGTTTTCTTGGATAGTTTTGAGATCTAGACTCTTGCGCACGAGGGTACTTTCTCCAGGATTAACGGTTACTCATGCTGGCTATCATAAAAAGGTAATGTATGTATTAGTGTATATGTAAATGGAGTGTGAGACTGGCTTAAAGGTTCCAGGCTGGATTAAATGGGTTTTGGTGATGTCTGTCAAATAAAACTGCTTGAAACTTCTTAGTTCAAAGTGCACAGCCCACTATACTCTATGTATACTTAATAGTGTTTTTAACGTGTTTGTATTTTTTAGATTAAGTTTGACAATTATGGCTTTCTTTAAAAAAAAAGTTTTGCATTTTTGTGAGTGTTTGAGCAAAACAGCAAAATGAAAGTGGATAGTCTTCTGTTTAATACTTGTCCAGTAAGTAGTGTGCTGACTGTCATCCACAGCTGTCACTGCACATAGTATGTCTGAAAGTTAACTATTATGATCTAAATTCCATGACAGAGGTCGGTGTTACCTTTCCAGTGTAGGCAGAGTGGAAAAGCAGCCAGTGACAGTGAGTCATGCGGAGTGGAATGTAGGGTTTTTGAAGTCTAGACATCTACCTCTCAATTGTCCAGGTTTTGTCTGTTCCTCATTTCTGAGAAATAATTAAGGATTGAAGTTACTAAATAATAATATTTAGTGTTAGACTTCATATTTTTCAGAAAGTGCATGTTTCTACAAAACATTTTATTCTTTCAACTTTCTAAATTTATAGGAGCAATATTTAAAATTTGGCTGTATTTTGGGGACTTGGTTCCACCATTATTTATTTATTTATGTCATCCATTCTGTCCTGAATAAGCCCTCTTCCTGCCCTAGCATCTCCTCCCTTGTCTCCCTCGATCCCTCAGAAGCTCAGACCAATGTCTGTTAGAGTCACAAACCTAAAAAATCTATTGGATAGAATCTCTACAGATACTTCAAAAACCATGTAGAGAAGAAAAGGCAACAGCCTGAAAAACAACAACCAGTTCACAAACAGAATTTAATACAGCTTAGCGCCTCGGCATAGTAGCCTTCAATGAGCATAAATTACAAGCACACACCCACCACAATATATATCACAATTAATTAAATAATTACATACATCATTAATCAATTAAACTAAATAACATTTAAAGAAAGAAAACATACAATAAAAAACTAAAAATATTACAATATAAAATTTATAATAAACTTTTCCAATTTACTTCTAAATTCAAACCATTCGGTGACATAGTATTATATTTCAAGATATAAATAGTTTCCTTAAACAACAAAATATTTTTAATTAATCTATCACCTTTTTTAATAAAGACACTTTCTAAAACACAACATTCAAACAATGCAGCATTACTATTATGACACTCCATAAAATGCAATGCAATGGGACTAGTCACTACTCTTTTATTAATATCTCTAATATGCTCCTGCATTCTGATTTTAAATTTTCTGTTTGTCTCACCAATATAATATAACTTGCATGGACATCGAACACAATAAATAACTCCTTCAGAATTACATGAAGAAATATTCTTAGGTATAAATGAAATACCATTAATATTATCAAAATATGGCTTTACAAATTTACAAATATTACACTGGCCACAGACATTAGTACCTACTATAGCCAAATTATTATATACATTATCCAATGGGGAAATATAATAAGTATTAATTAATTTATCAGATAAATTCTGACCTCTTTTAAAGGACAGTTTAGGAACAATAGGAAAAATCTTATAAAGATTTTTATCTGAAACAAGAAATTTCCAAAAATATTTAATAATATCCCAAATTTTATCACTATGAGAATTATAAACAGTCACAAAATAAATATCTGATACATCCTGCTTAGGACCCACTAAACACCTATTATTCCTATTAACAGAACTAACCATATTGTTAAAGGGCAAAAAACTGTTTATTTCTTGATTATTGTTACTAACAGTCCATTTATTACCCTTTTTAACACTTGTTTTATCCATTAACTTATTAATACAAAAATCCAATATATCAATATTGTATCCCCTTCTCAAAAACATAATAATACTATCATAAATATTCTGTTCTAAGTCTACCACATTATTACATAATCTAGATAATCTCATAATTTCTCCATAAGGAATAGCAGATAATGTATGGGGAGGATGACAGCTAGTTCCAAAAAGAAACTGATGACCATCCATAAATTTACGATATACAGTAGTATTAATCTGCTCACTTACCACTCCAGTTAACATAATATCTAAATAATGAACTTGACTACCAAACTGTAAACCATCAAAGCACAAATTATACTTATTATTATTGAGATCTGAAAAAAATTCATAAACATATTCCCTGCCACCACTACATAGAAAAATCAAATCATCTATGTAGCGGTAGTAACTCAAAACAAAATTTTTATAAAATTTATTATTATAAATATATTCCAACTCAAATTTACCCATAAAGAGGTTTGCATAATAATTTTTTTAGTTTTAATCAAGCTATTTACCATCAACTTAAGGGCACTGCTATGGGGGCATCTTTTGCCCCCATGTATGCAAACCTCTTTATGGGTAAATTTGAGTTGGAATATATTTATAATAATAAATTTTATAAAAATTTTGTTTTGAGTTACTACCGCTACATAGATGATTTGATTTTTCTATGTAGTGGTGGCAGGGAATATGTTTATGAATTTTTTTCAGATCTCAATAATAATAAGTATAATTTGTGCTTTGATGGTTTACAGTTTGGTAGTCAAGTTCATTATTTAGATATTATGTTAACTGGAGTGGTAGGTGAGCAGATTAATACTACTGTATATCGTAAATTTATGGATGGTCATCAGTTTCTTTTTGGAACTAGTTGTCATCCTCCCCATACATTATCTGCTATTCCTTATGGAGAAATTATGAGATTATCTAGATTATGTAATAATGTGGTAGACTTAGAACAGAATATTTATGATAGTATTATTATGTTTTTGAGAAGGGGATACAATATTGATATATTGGATTTTTGTATTAATAAGTTAATGGATAAAACAAGTGTTAAAAAGGGTAATAAATGGACTGTTAGTAACAATAATCAAGAAATAAACAGTTTTTTGCCCTTTAACAATATGGTTAGTTCTGTTAATAGGAATAATAGGTGTTTAGTGGGTCCTAAGCAGGATGTATCAGATATTTATTTTGTGACTGTTTATAATTCTCATAGTGATAAAATTTGGGATATTATTAAATATTTTTGGAAATTTCTTGTTTCAGATAAAAATCTTTATAAGATTTTTCCTATTGTTCCTAAACTGTCCTTTAAAAGAGGTCAGAATTTATCTGATAAATTAATTAATACTTCCCCATTGGATAATGTATATAATAATTTGGCTATAGTAGGTACTAATGTCTGTGGCCAGTGTAATATTTGTAAATTTGTAAACCATATTTTGATAATATTAATGGTATTTCATTTATACCTAAGAATATTTCTTCATGTAATTCTGAAGGAGTTATTTATTGTGTTCGATGTCCATGCAAGTTATATTATATTGGTGAGACAAAGAGAAAATTTAAAATCAGAATGCAGGAGCATATTAGAGATATTAATAAAAGAGTAGTGACTAGTCCCATTGCATTGCATTTTATGGAGTGTCATAATAGTAATGCTGCATTGTTTGAATGTTGTGTTTTAGAAAGTGTCTTTATTAAAAAAGGTGATGATAGATTAATTAAAAATATTTTGTTGTTTAAGGAAACTATTTATATCTTGAAATATAATACTATGTCACCGAATGGTTTGAATTTAGAAGTAAATTGGAAAAGTTTATTATAAATTTTATATTGTAATATTTTTAGTTTTTTATTGTATGTTTTCTTTCTTTAAATGTTATTTAGTTTAATTGATTAATGATGTATGTAATTATTTAATTAATTGTGATATATATTGTGGTGGGTGTGTGCTTGTAATTTATGCTCATTGAAGGCTACTATGCCGAGGCGCTAAGCTGTATTAAATTCTGTTTGTGAACTGGTTGTTGTTTCTCTACAGATACTTTCCTGCTCTTTTATGGAACAAGCTTCCCAGGAACCAGTACAGAGAGAGACAAAGTCATAAAATATCAGGATCTGCAGGTAGAAATGAGAGCAATGTGGAAGAAAGATACCCAGACAGTTCCAATAGTAGTAGGAGCAACGGGTCTTACAAAAAGAAATCTAAAATTGTATTTAGATAGTTACCAATACAAGTAACCTGGTGGGTGGCCGTGGTGGTGCAGTGGTTAGCATTGCTGCCTCACAGCAAGAGGTTCTCTGGTTTGATCCTTGGCTGGGGTGCCTTCTGTGAGGAGTCTGCATGTCCTCCCCATGGTCGCGTGGGCTTCCTCCGGGTACTTCGGTTTCCTCCCACATCCCAAAGACATGCTGTATGTGGATTGGACACTCTAAACTGGCCCTAGGCATGAGTGAGTGCGTGCGTGTGTGTGCCTTCTGTGGAAGGTTGGGCACCGGGCTGGCAACTCGACACTGTAAAACTCCACTGCCAGTCATGAGCGGACAAGGTGATCCGCTGTGGCGACCCCTAACCAGGAAAAGCCGAAAGAAGAAGACTTTCTAATCAGCAAATCACTGTTTGGCAAGTATAAAAATTGGCAGCTGTTTTCTTGTGGTGGACCTGTTTTTCAGAGGGCATTACCTGTCCATTAACATCCTGCTGGTGAACGTTTGATGTCCTTCAAGAATGCAACTGCAGTCCTGACATATGGGTTGTCCTGCCTCAGGCAGCCCTTCGGTCGGCCGGATTCCAAAGTCTGGGTCCGGCGTCAGCTGATGTCGCCTCCTCCCCGACGTCAGAGCGGCTGGAGTATAAAGGCATCCGCCGACACCATCTTCTTCAGTCTTTCTTGCCGTGCGGTGCCCGAAGCAGAAGCAGTTCGCAAGTGCCGGTCGGTCAGCTCCTGTTTTTTCAGTTACCGAAGTCATCTAAAAGCTAAGTACCCCGTTGGGGAACATTTTTTCTTGCCTCAGCCGATGTCAGAAAAAATTGAAAAAGTTAATAATTGTTTGTCTTGTGGTAAACAAATACCTCATAAGGACTTCCATTCTTACTGCCTCCCTTGCCTGGGCCCAGACCATGAAGTCTCGGCCTGTGCTGCCTGTGCTTGCTTTAATAAGCGCACACTCAGGCGCCGGGCAGAATTTGCCGAAGACTTTTTTGGAGAATCTTTCGCTTATATCATGCCGTCGGAACAACCGACATCACAATCTACCAAAAAACGCAAGGACCGGGACCGACATCCTCGGCCCGCTTCATCCACCGATACCACGCCTAAGCCCTCCGCGAGTGCATCGGCCCCTTCGGAAGCGGTAATTCTACCGCCCCAGGCCGACGACACCGCTTTAACGCATTCTTCGGTCCCAGAGATTTCAACGGTGCCGGTTGTTGATTTTCCTCCGGAAACCAAAGCTCTAGATTTACCCGACACCATTCCTGTGGACAAGGTTACCCCTGCACGTGGGGCAGCTAGGCCTCCGGTATCCATGTCCATCAAGGCCTTTGCACGTGCTAAGGCTGCCAGCCAGGCCAAGGCCCATCCTAAATCTACTTCTCAGGGCCCCTCTTCTGATAAACAGATCATGACTCTTGCTGCAGATCTAATCTCTCTTATCAGGGGTGCTCAGCCGCACCCAGACAGAGGTTCTCAGCCGCCTGCAGATAAAAGGCCTAGAACTGAGCAGACTGACACCCTCTCTTCAGATGAAGCCTCTGGGGATTCAGAGCACTCAGATACCCAGGAAGATTCCTTCCAGGCCTATGAGGACTCGGATGCTGAGGAATCAATTCCCTCTGCCTCCCCTCCAGAGGATATTTCTTTTGGTGAAGTTCTCCACTCCATGAGAGAACATTTTCAGTGGCAGGGTCAAGAATTTTCTGACTCCAGGAAAAGGCTACGTACCTTCCTTAAGCTACCCCAACACAGACCTTTAGCTATTCCTCCAGTGTTGGATGTCCTTGATGATGTATACTCAGACTCCAGTGCTTCGCCTGATTCTCTCCCTCCTGCTCCTGTCAAGCCTGACAGATATTACAGGGTCCCTGAAACCCATAAGCATCTCTTTAAGGCCCACTCTGTGGATCTAGAAACTATTTCACAGGGCCCCAAAGGAGTGGCTACTTCCTCGGCCAAAAACCCTCTGCCCGGCTGACAGGGAAGCTAGGTCCCTGGAGAGATGGGGCAAAAAAGTTTATACCTCTTCCACCCTTGCCATGAGGTCACTCAACTGCCTTTTTCATATGTTTCAGTACCAGGATTACTTAATGGATGATTTGCAGAAAAAGTTAGCCTCTCCTGAGCCTATGGATAGAAAGGCATTGCAGGATTTGGTTCATAACACTCAGCAGGTTAGCAATCATTTTCTTCAGTGTGGTTATGATGCATTGGAAGCTTCATGTAGGGCAGCCATGACAGGGGCCGTTATACGTAGACATGCTTGGTTGAAAGAACAGCCACTGCCAGACCATGTTAAAGTTAAGCTCCTGGATGCACCTCTGGAAAAACAGAAGCTTTTCGGTGCTAATGCACAGGATGTGTTGAAGTCTATTGAGGAAAAGGCAAAATCAGTACAGACAGTCAAGGATTTCCTCCAGGTACATCCTCCCAGATTCAGCAGGAATTGGCCTTCAAAGAATTGGTCCTTTCCAGAGTCAGACAAGTTTCAAAGGGGAAAAAACAGGAGTGCTCGAGGTAGAGGTCAATACCGAGGCTCCTACAGGGGCCGCCATTGGCAACCACCAAATCAGAGAAGTGGCGCAGGGAGTTCACCTGCACCACAGGGACAATCACAATGACTTGACTTTCACTCCGCCTACCAAGGCTCAAAGAGAAGCACCTCTAGGCGAAAATTATCCTTATTCTCAAAGAACTGGCACATTTTAACCAAGGACAAATGGATTCTGGACATAGTAGACAGAGGTTACAGGTTCCACTTCCACACCTTACCAACGAGACAAGGCATGCCAAACCTGCCACAAAATCAAAGGGCAGAGGCACTCTTACAAGTTTCAAAGCTGTTACAAATAAAAGCTATAGAAAAGGTTCCTCCTCAGGAACAAGGCCAGGGATGCTATTCAAGACTGTTCCTTGTTCCAAGAAAAGAAAAGCAATGGAGGCCTATACTGGACTTGTCCGTTCTAAACACCTTTCTCATTGTGCCAAAATTCAAAATGCTGACGTTACAGCAACTCCTTCCCATGCTGGGCAAGGGGTCTTGGCTGGTTACTCTGGACCTCAAGGAGGTATACCTGCATGTCCCAATCAGACACAGCTGCAGAAGATACCTCAGATTTCTTGCATGAACAGAGCATTATCAATTCTCAGCATTGCCGTTTGGCTTATCTACTGCGCCCAGAGTATTCACGAAATGCCTGGCATCAGTAGTTGCACATTGCAGACTCCAGGGGATTCAAATATACCCTTACCTGGACGACTGCCTCATACAAGCAGACAGCAAACAAACCTTGATAAAAAACTTGGACTATGTCATTCAGTTGCTACAGGCTTTGGGATACACAGTCAACATTCAAAAATCAAGACTTTTGCCATCCCAAAAGATTATTTTTCTAGGAGCAAAACTGGACACACAATCACAAATGGCTTTCCTCACAGAGGAGAAGCAGCAGCATTTACCAGATTACATGAAAAGCCTAGCAAAACTTACCCAGCTGACCGCAAGAAAGATCCTGCAGGCCCTGGGTTTCATGGCATCTTGCATTCTTCTGATCCCTCTGGCAAGACTACACATGAGGAAGCTACAATGGTACCTAAAAAGCTTATGGTCTCAACACAGCCACAACCTAGAAGACGTAATACCACTCATTCCATGCCTGCAAAGGGAATTCTTGTGGTGGGCTCAAGCAAGCCATTTAAACAAAGGCATGCCTTTCAACAAAGTTCAAGCAAGTCAAACCATTACAACAGACGCCTCAGATCATGGATGGGGGGAACACATGGAGGACAGATGCATTCAAGGTCAATGGACTCCCATGGAAATGCCTCTGCACATAAATCAAAAAGAGATGTTGGCAGTGATACATGCAATAGAAGCCTTTGGAAAATCTCTTCAACAAGGCCATCTGCTAATAAGGACAGACAACACCACTGTCATGTGGTATATAAACAAACAAGGAGGCACTCACTCGTATCCCCTCTGCAGACTAACAATGGTTCTTTGGGAAAAGTCCCTGAATCTGAACATCCATTTGCAATCCCAGTTTGTTCCGGGCAAGGACAATGTTCTAGCGGACAGGTTGAGCAGAAATTTCGTGGATCCACACGAATGGATGCTGCATCCACACGTTTTCTCACAAATAACAATAGCATGGGGAAGACCGGACATAGATATCTTTGCTTCTCATCTCAATCACCACCTGGACAGGTTCTGCTCAAGGACACACCATCCTCTAGCCTGGAGAGCGGATGCTCTCTCCTTCAGCTGGAATAATCTAAAAATCTATGCATTCCCTCCTGTACCATTACTGACCAAGGTGTTACTGAAGATCAAAGCAGAGCAACCAAAAGGAATATTGATAGCTCCAGACTGGCCGAGGCAGCATTGGTATCCCTTGCTACTGAGCATAACTTAAAACCGTGGCCCTTGCCCCAATGGCCTCTGCTCCTAACTCAACACAATTACAGGACTGTTCATCAAAACCTGCAAACATTACAACTGACAGCTTGGAGGGTTCCATGACTTTGACCCATGTCCCCCTCTCTGAAAAGGTTCAGGAAATCTTGCTGGAAACACGCAGACCTTCCACCAGAAAAACCTATTCGGCCAAGTGGAAGAGATTCATCATCTGGAATGCCAAAAAGGGCCAGGATGCATCAGTGATGAGCATACCTCAGATATTAGAATACTTGGCAGAAATGTTTCATAGTGGCCTCTCATATTCTTCCATTAAAATTCACGCTTCAGCAATCTCAGCAAATGACAACTGTGATCCACCTGTGTTTTTGCATCCCTTGCTAAGACAGTTCCTAAGAGGGATAAAGAATATCAAACCTCCCAGAAAACCACCAGTTCCTGCATGGGACCTCAACTACATCTAGGAAAAATTAACTCTTCCTCCTTTTGAACCAGCAGCATCTTCAGAAATGCAATTTCTCTCCTGGAAAACGGTCTTCCTGTTGGCAGTTACCTCAGCAAGAAGAGTCTCGGAGATACAGGCCCTCATGGCAGTACCTCCCTTTCTCATTTTCCATCAGGACAGAGTTTCTCTAAGGACCAATCCTTCATTCATGCCAAAAGTGATATCCAGGGTGTCTCTAAATCAAGCAATTCACCTACCTACTTTCTTTCCCAATCCTCAAAATAAAGGGGAAAAGCTGCTGCATACTTTAGACATACACAGACAATTACGCTACTACTTGGACAGAACAAAGACCACCAGGAAGTCTGACCAACTATTTGTAGCCTATGCTGCTGGAGTGCAAGGAAAGGCAGTCTCCAAACAAACAATTTCAAAATGGATTGGACACTGCATCAGATTCTGTTACTCCTTCCATGGAAAGGGTGTGCCAGCCAATATTAGGCCACACTCAACCAGAGCTATAGCCACATCCACAGCCTTTCTAAGAGGAGTGGCTACAAAGGACATTCTAGAGGCTGCTACATGGAGCTCCGTGCATACATTTACCAAACACTACAACCTGCCTTTATACTCCAGATCCAGAGCAGGCTTTGCTTCTGCAATCCTGCAGGGTCTTTTAGCTACACCATCCCTTGCTTAGATCCTACCACCCCCAGCTTGGCTGTGGTATTCAACCCATATGTCAGGACTGCAGTTGCATTCTTGAAGGACATAGTACAGTTTTGTACCTACCATAAATGTTGATGTCCGATAGATATGCAACTGCAGTCAGGTTTTCCCTCCCTCCTACCCCTCTGCTTTTTTCCTTGGGTCCTTTCCCCCTCTTCTTTTTAGCTGGGGATATCTGTTATGGTGTATCTGTTTATTACTGTTGTGCATGTCTGGAATTTTTTGCTTATCCTTTCACAAAATTTAGCCTTCCTTGGAGGGCACCTGGCATCTGGGGCAAGAAACACTGAAGAAGATGGCGTCGGCGGATGCCTTTATACTCCAGCCACTCTTGACGTCGGGGAGGAGGCGACATCAGCCGACGCCGGACCCAGACTTTGGAATCCGGCCGACCGAAGGGCTGCCTGAGGCAGGACAACCTATATGTCAGGACTGCAGTTGCATATCTATCGGACATCTACATTTATGGTAGGTACAAAACTGTACTTTTTCCATTTTGGGTGGCGGTATACAGGATACCCATTTTCTAAGCTGTTGTGTGCATTTGTTTCATAGCTATTTGCTTTCAAGTTTTCTCTTTGTGTGGGCATTAGTAGCATATTCTATTTGTTTGTAATCAAGGGAAATATCCTTTAGTTATGCAAATTAAACATAACAGTTTTTTTTGTGCTTTCTACACACACTGCAAAATTCTAAACAGTTGAGAGGTTTGTCCAGATTTTTGCCCCATATTTTTGGTCTGTTGCTCATAACATTTTTGATTTTCTGTCAAATCACTGAGGATTGGAAGTCATTAAATAATGTGTGTTTCTGACTTCATAACCTTCAGAAGATGCATGTTAATGCAAAACAAGTTATTCTAGCAACTTTCTATTTATGTAAGAGCAATATTTAGAATCTGTCTCAGTTTTTGAGCTTTGTCCCCCCATTTGTTTTTTTGGCTTTGTCCAAAATTCTTGTGTTAAGAAGTGTGTCAGTATCATTTGGGCAGTTTGAATGTTCTGCCTAATGATGCAGTGGAAGTCCTAAATTATGAAGAAGCAACCTTTAGGTTATAACCCAGATAACTATTTGGCTTAGAAACCACTTTGTTGCCACTGGTCTAGAGGTGAGTCCAACAGTCATTCTGGTAGCCCACTGATTCTTAATTTAGATGCATCTATATTGTAAAGTTATTAACAGAAAGATCTGTAAAATGTGTTTGCCTCCACAATTAGGAAGAGAACCTTAAATTGCTATTATCTGTATTTGTAAAGGTGTTTCTCAGTATAAGTTGAGAATCCCTTACTGAGGAAAACTGTCTGCCATCATATGTCCAGTTCATTTTCCATGTACAGATAATGCTTGCTGGCTGATGATGTAGTGGTCCATCTGTTCTACCCAGTTGTGGCTTGCAGCTCATAACTGCTTCTCCATTCACCCTGTTTTCTGCTCCCCTTTCATCCTTCCCAAGCCCTTTAATTATGTTAAGAATTTTGCTATACACCACCCATTCAGATGGTTCGTTCTTGTTATACCTTACCCGATCTGAGAAGGTGTTTCCTCTAGCTTACCCTAAACAAGCTTAAACTGTTTTTTCAGCTGTTTGCTGCATTATTTTAATATCTGCACTTAAAGTTGCATTTTAGTCGAATTTGATCTAAAGTTTGTTTGTTTGTTTAATTTAACTGTTGAGGCTACCCACTAAAGTGTGCTAGCCTGTGTAACTGATTTATTATGGTTTCTGCATTTTCTGTGTGTTTCTATCTAAAAACAAAAAAATAATCCTTGTTTTCCCGCCTCTCCTCGACTAGTTTAGACCAGTTTACAGGCATTGCTGTATTCTGGGCTGTGGTGTAGTTTCTGTGTTGTCCATTACTTTACTTGGCTAGAAGGAAGTTTCTTTGCTCACCAGTGGGAGTGGGGAGCCTTGAGCAGCCTACCTGTCCCTGTAGGAAGTGACCTCAGCACAAGAGCTGTAGTAATTGATTGTTTTGGACCATTTCTAGCTCTTTTGAAGTTCCCTGTTTAAAATCCACATTTGCACGGCATTGCGCGTTTGTGCGCATAGCGCCGGTTAAAGTAGGTTAAACTTCTTCTTGCTCCGCCAAGTCTGCTCCTCAAATTTTCACTTAAGGAAGCTCTACTCTTAGTATAATCAGACTACTCGCTGTATTATAACCCTAGCACTTGTTCTCAAAACTTCTCTACTAAGTAAGCACTCTCGTACTAAGTAAGCACTACATCCACCTACCACCCCAGTGAATATCCACTTCCCTTAAAGGCACAGCACTCCCATATACTGTTCTAGCATGTCGAGTGGTAGATTACTGGCATCCTCTCCAGTTCAGCTGGTTAATCTGGGTATCTTGAGACAATGCTACAGTTGTCTCATGTACACAGAAAACCCTCTCCTCCTCCCAACAAACACAAATACATGTGAGAGATGCAACTGTATAGCCAAACTGGAGGCTGAACTCTCTCAACTCAGGGCTGGCATGACCAAACAGGAGGAGATGGCAACCACACACACAACAAACCCAGTCCCACGTAGACCTACCACAACTGCAAACCAAACACATAAAAACACAAAGACATACTCAGCTCTAATAAAAAACTTACCAAAACAACAGAGGCTCCCAAAGCAGACATCCAAAAATCCACCACCTCAAAACAAAACACATGCAACACATACTTCAATAAATCAGTGTGTCAATCAATCACAGCCCTTAAGGCCAAACACCATGCCTGATACACTAGTAATAGGTGACTCTATAGTCAGACACACTGATGTCCCGCTTACCAGACTGAACAAGGAGAGGGTGACTGTGAGCTGCCTATCGGGAGCTAGGCTCTGCCACATAACACACGCACTCAGGTCACTCCAAAGCAAGTACAAATTTGACTCCGTCATTGTCCATGCTGGCGTGAATGACCTGAGACGTACCTCCCTGGACTACATGAAAAGAGACATAGAGGAGCTCTCTGATTATGTAGCCCAGGCTGGTATGACCCTGACCCTGAGCAGCATCTTGCCCTCACCAAGAATGATGCCACAATACAAAGACAAGATGATCAGCTTTAATAATTGGCTGAAGTACTGGTGTCATTCTAAGGGGATCCAATGTCTGTCTGCCTGGGATGACATGTTGGACAAGCCACGCTGCCATGAGGGACGGCTTGCACCTGTCACCACTGGGCTTCCGGATATTGGCTAAGGCTCTTGCCACCCCCACAGTGCCTTTTTTAGGCTAGGCTCAAAAGACAAACCCACCTCCTTAGAAAACAAAAATGGAAGAAAACTAAGGGTAATGCTGCTCAATGCCAGAAGTCTAAATCTCAAGATGCAGGCACTCGATGCACTCCTCAGAATGGAGAACATCGACGTCTGTGCAGTAACTGAAACCTGGTTCAAGGCTCCTGAGAGCACCCCAGCGCTACCAGGCTATACCTCATATCATGCTTTTTGGCCCCAAAACCCGGGCCGAACCACAAAGGGAGGGGGAGTGCCATATTCATCAAGGACACCCACACCTCCAGGTTAGTAGCAACACATGAAGCATCGGAGACCATACAGGTGCAACTAACCATAGGCAAAACTGCTATACAACTGGTAGCATGTTACAGACCACCCTCCCAATCTCAGGAACCCCACTCAGCCTTCCTGAAGACATTGGAGGATATGAATGTATCACAAAATACCATCATACTGGGAGACTTCAACTACCCTAACATAGATTGGGTAAATTATTCTAGCCCTAACACCCTAGCCCAAAGGTTCCTGGAATTCATAAACTCAAATGCACTGGAACAACTAGTCACCTCTCCCACTAGGGGAGATAATATACTAGACCTGATCATCACAAACATGGGGACAAAATGCTCCACACCAGAGGTATACCCCTCACTAGTAAGATCTGACCACAAACTAATCACCCTGGATATACATATCCCACCTCCACCCCCAGCACAAAAGACCACAGTGAAAAACTTCTCAAAAGCAGACTTCACTCTTCTTAAGACTGATATGGTATCCTTTAAGCCCACTGGGCCAGTGGATACCACATCTCACAATGCTGAATCCTTCACATATGCTTTCTATGGACATCTCCAAGAATGCATGGATCATGCAATCCCAAATAAATCCAAGTCCCTCTCCACCAAAGGCAAGCGTCCTGTCTGGTGGACCTCAGCCATTAACAAATTGCGTAACAAAAGAAGGAAGCTACTGCACGACAGAGGAAATTCCCATAAAGGGAAGACATCTCTGATCAACACTAGCAGAAAACTACGTTCTCTCATAAAAACATCCAAGGCTAACTTTGAGAGAAAAATCGCTAAGGACACTAAAGATAACCATAAAGCCTTCTTCAGCTATGTTAGAAACCTGGACGTAAACCCTCAGGTATGCTCAGAGATAGTTCACAACAACAAAAAATACACTGAACCCACAGATATTGCCAACATTCTGGCTGACAGGTTCAGTGCAAATTTCTCCCCTCCCTCACCCCCAAAAGAAGAAATACTTATCCCAGCTGAATGTAATCTCCCTGTCATCTCAGATGTCCAAGTGAGAGCCACCCTCAGCAAAGCTAAAAACACAGCATCAATGGGACCTGACGGTATCCCGGGTTGCGTGCTACGTGAACTCCAAGAGGAGATAAACCCGCACATAAAAATGCTATTTAACCTTAGCCTTACTACAGGATATGTACCTGAACACTGGCGTACAGCAACAGTGGTCCCACTCCACAAAGGGGGTACCTCTACAGACCCTGGGAACTACCGGCCCATAAGCTTAACCAGCCTGGTCTGCAAAGCTATGGAAAGAATCATTATGGAACTCATAAACAGAGACATTGTGGACCTACAGACACTTGACCCCACCCAGTTCGGCTTTGTAAAGGGCAGATCCTGCCTTTTGAACCTGGTTGACTTTTTCGAAACAGTCACTAGAGCCATTGACGAGGGCAAAGCATTCCATACAGCCTACCTGGACTTGGCTAAGGCCTTTGACACAATACCCCACTCAGGCATCATAGATAAGCTCAACAGCTTAAACATAAACCCTTATGTCTCTAGATGGGTTGCAAACTGGCTAAAGGACAGAACCCATAAAGTTAAAATCGCTGGAGCAATGTCAGACTCAAAGCCAGTCACAAGTGGTGTCCCACAGGGATCTGTCCTGGGACCCCTCTTGTTCGGCATTTATTTCTCAGATGTTAAAGCAAACATGGGAGGGTTGTGGCTGACAAAGTTCGCAGATGACTGCAAACTAGGCGCCATAGTCGATAACACCAGCGGACACATACATCCTACAAAAAGGCCGCACAGAAACGGACAACTGGTGCCGGAGTCATGGCCTTAAACGAAATGCCAAAAAATGTATAGTCATCCCCTTTGGAAAAAACAAAGTACCCACAAATTATCACATAGACAGCAACCCACTGAGTACGGAAAAAGTAATCAGAGACCTAGGGACCCAAGTCATCAGCGACCTCTCATTTGACACCCACATTGCCAAAGTGGTTAGAAAAACATTCTACCTTGCACACCTTATCATGAAGGGATTCGCATCCAGATCCAAGGATGTCATTGTACCCCTATACTCCTCCCTCATCAGACCCATGATTGAGTACAATGCCCCATTTGGTATGTACCTCACCCGGCATTTGCAACAGCTGGAGAGACCACAAAAGTGCCTCACCAAGAGGATCAAGGGTCTCCAACATATGTCTTATTCTGCCAGACTAAAGAAACTCCAGCTCTATTCAGTAGCATACCGCCTGCTCAGAGGTGATCTCTGCTTGATGTACAAGGCCATGTCCAATCAGGAACTGATGGACATGCTCCACCTCAAAAAATCCAAATCCATCAGAACCACAAGAGCTAAAGACTTAAACCTCGGCACAAGTATGAATAGGACATGCTGGAGGGATAGATTCATAACCCAGAGGCTTCCCATGCTCTGGAACAAGATCCCAGTTCATGTTAGGCAAAGCCCCTCACTGACTCTCTTCAAGAGAAATCTTGATGACTGGATGGGAGATCGTAAGTTTACCCCAGGGGTCACATCTGTGTCACTACTAGACAGGGGCACAGTAAACTAATTCTATTATATCAGGGGACCTTCAGTGTGTCACTACTAGCAGAGGCACAGTATTCTAAATCTATTCTGTGCATTTTTGTACCATTTCATGGGGTGGCGAAAGCCACATCACTATGGCTAGGCTTACAAATGCCCCAGGGCAGATAGCCTAGTAGTAAACTATGAAACTATGTACATGTTAAAGTTACCCTTTCCTTCTGAAGGTTATGCCGTCTCCTCCCATTCCAGTCCTTCTGTATGTAATTTGTTAAATACTGGTACTATCTATAATTAATGTTGTACTTCATCATATGTTTTTCAGGGAAATTGTAAATTGCATCAATGGAGCTTTTCTCACCTGCACTAAAATGAGAATTAATTTTAACTAATAAATGCAAATGAATGAGTTAATTGATTAAATAAATACAATAAATTGTCCCCATTTCCATCCATTTATGTACTGAATACATTCCCAAACTGTGTAGAGCTTCTTTGTATGCCTTTCTGTTTAATTTTGTAGTCTTCGTGGACATGTCAGTGGTCTATATTCTGTCTGTTCTGACTTGGTGTGCTTTTCTTCAAATATTTTCTGGAACAAGGCAGGATACTCCAGCTTTCATTTTACCAATTTCTTATAAACTGTTGAGCTCGGCTCTTGCCCCTTGAATCCGTTCTCTTTTCTTTGTAACCCCAGTATTTTCTTTACCTGTGCTATAGCCCTCGTGTTCTTTTTTTAGACCCATTACACCTGAGATTGTTACTCATAGGACCCTTTATTGATATGCTGCTTACAGTCTGAAATCCTTTTACTCAACTTCTTCCTTGATGCTGGGTTGCAGCTTAGGTGTTTTATATCACATTGAACCTCAGCTCTGCACCTTGTCAGGTCACACATCCAGCTTTGTTATGCCCATTTTTAGGCTGACTTTATTCTTATCTCCTCTTGCAGTGATGTGTTCTGCAAATATATTAATTTTGGCATTCATAAGGAACATTCCTGCAAAGGATGTTAATGGGGTTTAACTGAATTAGGTGCCTGATCTTTTGCCTAATATTTTTTAGTAATAGGATGTCCCTAGATATGTGTGGCTCCAGTTTTATGCTGTGGCTATTGGTGGGCACCTAGCAGAAAAGAAGAGAAAGCAACATGTCCTACCTTTCATGGTGGTTCACAAAGATCCAGGGCTTGAATAAGTTATTGCGCTGCTAAACTAACATTCAAGGTAAGTTTCCTCATCCTCCGTTTTTCAGTTTTAGAAGTTTCTCATGTTATATCTTTTACTTATTGCTTTCTTTTGAGTTTGTTTTGTGTTTTGTCTTTGTCATGATATCTACAGAAAATATTTCCATTAACCACTTTCATTTGGTAGGTAACCATCCCTAAAAGTGAAAAAAACAGTACCATCTTTAAGTATCTATATTGCTTGTTTGAAGATCACAGTATTCCTAGTTGTGAACATTATGCTGTTTAATAAGAAAAAAAATGTTCATATGTAATTGTGTTTTCCTAGTTGTTTTGATTCACTTTCTCCATGGATGTAATCCTGGGCTTCAGTATTCCTCTTTCAAAGTCCATTTGTAAGTTACTTCTGCATTCCACCTACCTATCCAAAGTGCTTTTGTGTAGTTGTTCTTCACTTTGGGTGTTTACATTTTTGTATAAAGGAGATTCATTTTAAGCCCTTCTTTTCATATACATTGCAATACCTTTCCTCTAATACACTGATCCTTGTTCATAGTTTTTTTATTACTAATTTTATGGCTAAGAAGATCATTCAAAAGCTTGGCCCCACAACACCTAGTACTGGTGGGAGACTGTCAGTATTCCCCCGTTAAGTAGACTTTCTCTCATATCCCCTTTGAAAATTTGCAGTCACTCATCCAGACTGGTTTTAAAGGTTGCCAGGCAAGTGCAGTGCTTGATAGGAAATGACAACATATTTCAGAAACAGATGTTACTGCATCACCCCATCATTCTTTGGGACACCAGGCCTTGTGTTGCAAGGAACCTTATCTTTAGCAGGTAACCATTTTCTGTTCAGACCAGATGTTCTTCATCTCACATTGCTGCAGTCCTTACATATGGGTAGTCCGCTCTCCTCGGTCGGCCCGAATACCAAAGTATTAGGCTGACGTCGGTCAAGGCGCTTAAAACTGACATCAGGACGTCAGGGTACAAAAGCGCATGACCGACGTCATATCCTCAGTCTTTTTTGCCGCATGGTCCGATGCAGAAGCAGCGTTGCAAGTGCCGTTCGGCGTTCTGAAATTTTTCCAGTTCGGAGTTTCAGACCGAATCCAAGTTGGCTAAGTATCCCGTTGGGGATTATTTTGGTTTTTTCTTGCCTCAGTATAGTACCGGATGTCAGAAAAAGTGAATAATTGTATTTCTTGTGGGAAACAGATACCGCATAGGGATTATCATTCTTTGTGCATTCCTTGTTTGGGGCCTGAGCACGACGTAGTCGGGTGTCGCTTTTGTGCTAGGTTCAATAAGCGCACTATTAAGCGAAGGTCAGATTGTGCTAGGCTGGTCTTCGGTAAGCGGTGCAATTATAATATGCCGTTGGATTCTCCGGCGCCCGCTTCCACGAAGAAGCGCAAAGACAAATCAGTTAAACCCAGGCAAGATGAGTCGTCCGTTCCGGACGCCGGTTCTTTAGAGGCTTCAGTGGAACCGGTGGGTCCGACGGAGACTTCTTTAGAGTCTCAGGGGGAGACTTTAATTTTGCAGGATGTGGCCTCTCTTGAGGCAGGGCAGGCTGAAGGGGCTTCTCAGGTTACTGTACTCCCCTCCCTTCCCAGGGTGGTTAGGCCCTCTCCTTCTGTTTCCAAGGCTTCTCCCAGGGGCAGGCCAGGTTTAGCATCTGTTGGTGTCACTCCTAGTTCAGCAGGGTCTGTGCCTAAGAAGCACATGCTTAAAATGGCAGAAGATTTGATTACTCTGATTAGAGGTTCTTTGCCCCCTCCTGATAAGAGGCCTAGGGTGGAGCCAGAGTTGGGAAGTTTTGAACAGGCTTCAGATGTTTCAGAGTCTTCGGCTGAAGACTTGCAGGAGTACTCTCCTTATTCTGATTCTGATGCAGAAGATTCCACTCCTTCTGCTTCTCCTCCAGAGGATTTTTCTTTTTCAGAGACACTTCACTCTATGAGGGAGCATTTTAAGTGGGAAGGTCAAGACTTCTCTGATTCTCGGAAAAGGCTTAGGGAATTTTTGCTTTTACCTCAACATAGGCCCTTAGCTATTCCACCTGTTCTGGATGTTGTGCAGGATGTGTTTTCAGAGGCTTCGCTTAATCCTGATTCTCTGCCTCCTGAGCCTGTTAAACCAGATAGGTATTACAGGGTGCCTGAGGCTCATAAATATCTTTATAAGAGTCCTAGGGCGGACCCAGAAACTATTAGTCAGGGACCCAAGGGTGTCAAGGCCTCTGTTGTAAAAATCCGGTTCCTCTAGATAAAGAGGCCAGAGCTTTGGATAGATGGGGAAAGAAGGTCTATACTTCTTCTACCTTAGCAATGAGGGCTTTGAATTGCCAGTTTCATATGTTGAAATATCAAAACTTTCTTCTTTCTCAATTGAAATCTAAGGTGGATGCTCTGGCAGAAGGCATTGAGTGTAAAGAATTACAAGATTTGGTGCATGTCTCTGAGCAGGTTGGTAAGCATTCTTTACAATGTGGTTTTGATGCTGTGCAGGCCTCGTCTAGGGTGGCTGCCACTGGTTCAGTTCTTCGCAGGCACGCCTGGCTGAAGGATCAGAATTTTTCTGACCATGTTAAGACAAGGATTTTGGATGGTCCTTTGCAGTCTGAAGTGTTGTTTGGTCCACCTGTGGAATCAGTCTTAAAGAAAATGGAGGACAAGGCTAAGTCTATGCAGACTGTTAAGGATTTTTTGCAAGTTCAGCCTCCAAAGTTTAGTAGGAATTGGCCTGCTAAGGGGTGGACGTATCCTTCTTATGATTCTCAGTCTAGGGGTAGATCTAGACGTGGTAGGGGCAGAGCACAGAGTTCCTTCAGACCTAGAACTGGGAGTTCACCTGCACAATCTTCGGTGAGGGTAGGGGCCAGTCCTTTCGTAAACAGGCCCAATGACCTACTTTTCAGCTGCCAGATCCCTCTTGCCTGGCAGCACCTTTGGGAGGAAGGTTGGCACTTTTCAAGGAAAATTGGATTTTAATTACCCAAGACAAATGGGTACTGGATATCATACACCGAGGTTACAAGTTTTATTTCCATACCTTGCCTCCTTTCAAAGGCATGCCAGGCGTTCCTCCTCAGCAAAGACTAGAGGCTCACAACCAAATTTCTCTTCTACTTCAAATAGGAGCTATACAACCGGTCCCTCTGCCAGAAGTGGGCCTAGGATTTTATTCTCGCCTGTTTCTAGTACCAAAGAAAGGGGACACGTGGAGACCCATTTTGGACTTATCTATCCTCAACACATATCTGGACATTCCCAAGTTCAAAATGTTGACGTTACAGCAGCTTTTACCTCTGCTGGGCAAAGATCACTGGATGGTGACTCTGGATCTCAAAGAGCTTATCTTCATGTTCCTATCAGGCCCAGTTGCAGGAAGTATCTGCGTTTTCGGGCTGGGACTTTTCATTATCAGTTCTCTGCATTGCCCTTTGGCTTATCTACTGCGCCCAGAGTGTTCACGAAGGTTCTGGCTCCAGTGGTAGCTTTCTTCAGGCTAAGAGGAATACAAATCTATCCTTATTTGGACGATTGCCTGATTCTGGCTCAAGGAAAGGACGAACTTCTTCATCATTTACAGTATGTGATGGCAGTGTTAAGATGCCTAGGGTATTCTGTGAACGAAATAAAGTCCAGTCTAGTACCCTCTCAGGACATGTGCTTTCTGGGTGTGAGACTGAATACAGCATCCCAGATGGCCTTTTTGACCCCGGACAAACAAAAGAATCTTTCTCTTTATTTCCATCAGTTGTCTCGTCAGTCCAGGCTGACTGCAAGGACAGTCCTTCAAGCCTTGGGGTTCATGGCATCTTGTATTCTGGTACTTCCCAATGCCAAACTGCATATGAGGAAGCTACAATGGTATCTCAAAATGTATGGGCTAACACTGCCAAGATATGGACACTGTCATTCAGATAATACCTTGCATTCAAAAGGAATTTTTGTGGTGGGCTCAGGAATGTCACCTAAACAAGGGACTCTCTGTGACCCGACCAGAGGCGAGTCAGATTCTAACAACAGATGCCTCAGACAAAGCTTGGGGAGCTCATCTAAATGGAAAGTGGGTACAAGACACGTGGCCTGCCAGACTTCAACATTTACATATCAACTTGAAGGAGATGTTAGCAGTCCAATTTGCATTGATAGCTTTCAAGGATTTACTTCTTCCAGGGCAGGTGTTGATTCAAACAGACAACACAACTGTCATGTGGTACATCAACAAGCAAGGGGGGACACATTCATATCCTCTATGCAGACAAGCAATGATTTTGTGGGAGACTGCTCTCAGTTTGCAGCTAAATCTTCAGGCAAGGTTTCTGCCAGGAGCACAGAACTCCTTAGCAGATGTGTTGAGCAGACAAATTATGGATCCCCACGAGTGGAAATTGGATCCTCATGTATTTCAAAATTGACAGTGTTATGGGGAACTCCAGACATGGATCTGTTCGCTTCTCCACTAAATTACCAGCTGCCAAAGTTTTGCACGAAAAGGTTTCATCCCACAGCTTGGAAAGTGGATGCTCTCTCATTCAATTGGAGCAATCTTCACGTGTATGCCTTTCCACCACTGCCTCTCCTCCCAAAGGTACTCCTGAAGGTCAGACAGGACAAGCCAACCATGATTTTAATAGCTCCGGATTGGCCTCGACAGCACTGGTACCCATTACTGAGAAGTCTGGTGCGGGAGCCTCCATGGCCTTTGCCTTGATTCCACACCTGCTGTCTCAGGAGAACAGTCATTTACTCAATGTCAAACTTCACTCTCTACATCTAACAGCCTGGCATATTCTGTTTTAAACCCTGGAGGGTCTCAGCTTCCACAACAAGTTTTGAATGTTATTTTGGAGGCCAGAAGGCCTAGTACAAGGAAAGTTTACGCAGATAAATGGAGGAGATTTTTAATTTGGAGTACAGCAAAGGACTTTGATGTTTCTAAACCTAACTTAAGTGTTGCTCTTCAATACCTTACTGAGTTATTGGACAAAGGTTTGTCCTTCTCTTCTATAAAGGTTCATGCTGCAGCAATTTCTGCTCACTATGACTGTGACCCACCATTATTTTCTCATCCTTTGTTTAAGCAATTCCTTAGAGGGGCAAAGAATATAAGACCCCCACGTAGAGCTCCTACTCCTGCTTGGGATCTCAATTTTGTGTTGGAGAAACTCACTCTACAACCTTTTGAGCCTGCAGTGACTGCCGAGTTGAAATATTTATCATGGAAGACTGCTTTTTTGTTGGCCATTACATCTGCGAGAAGGGTTTCTGAATTACAGGCCCTTATGGCGGTTGAGCCTTTCTTAATTTTCCACAAGGATAGGGTGTCTTTGCGTACTAACCCTTCCTTTATGCCTAAAGTGGTTTCTAGTGTGGCTTTAAACCAAACTATTCATTTGCCTACTTTTTATGCAAACCCCAAAATAAAGGGGAGAAGATTTTGCACACTTTGGATATACACAGACAGTTGCGATATTATTTGAACAGAACTAAAGGGTTCAGGCAGTCTCAGCAGTTGTTTGTTTCATTTGCTTTGTGTTCTCAGGGCAAACCTGTTTCAAAACAAGCTATTTCTAAGTGGATTGGTTTTTGTATTGCTTTCTGTTATTCCCATCATGGTAAGGAGATTCCATCTGGGATTAGGCCTCATTCCACTAGGGCTACTGCCACTTCTACAGCTTTCTAAGTGGGTGGCTACTAAGGATATTTTGGAGGCAGCTACTTGGAGTTCAGTGCATACTTTCTCTAAGCATTACCACCTTCCACTTTACTCTAAATCTAGGGCTGGATTTGCCACTGCAATTGTACAGGGCATTTTGGCAGCTCCTAATGCTTTATAGTTTTGCCATCCTCTCTTACCTCTGCTTTGGGATTCTACCCATATGTAAGGACTGCAGCAATGTGAGATGAAGAACATAGTACAGTTTTGTACCTACCATAAATGTAGATGTTCGAAGATCCACATTGCTGCAGTCCAATTACCCTCCCTCCTTCCCTCTGTAGTTAGAGGTGGGTGTGTGCTTTCGGTTGTAAATATTGTAAATATGGTTAGTGCAGGGGTGGTTGGTTGTTTTTTGCTGTTTTTTGGCTTTGCCCTTTCTTTTTAGGGCCTTCTGACATCTGGGGCAAGAAAAGACTGAGGATATGACGTCGGTCATGCGCTTTTGTACCCTGACGTCCTGATGTCAGCTTTAAGCGCCTTGACCGACGTCAGCCTAATACTTTGGTATTCGGGCCGACCGAGGACAGCGGACTACCCATATGTAAGGACTGCAGCAATGTGGATCTTCGAACATCTACATTTATGATAGGTACAAAACTGTACTTTTTTTTCTGTCCAAAGTCTCTCTGGAATTTACTCTGTCCAGTTGATTGATTATTTCCAAGTAGAAATTTGGCTAGGTGAAATTCTTTTACATAAATTGGATGTTAAATGGTCTTTCACTTGTGCCAATAAAACCTTATCTTTTCATATTGCTAAACAAATGTGTATCATTTACTACAGGGAAAGAGGGAGAGAGAAAAGGCCAAGAAATCTTCTCTGTAAATAATCTGTATGACCCTGTTGGTAGTTTGTTTTTACAATGTCCAATTGGTAAAACCTTTATGGGGCTATTTCAAGGCTGCCAGGGCAGTGGCTACCTCCCATTGTGTGCTTTCTAGTTGTTTCTTTCCAGATCTATGATACTTGACCTGGCCTAGTGAACACACTTTTACTAGACACTGTTCTGTACACCTAAGACCATATTGTCCTTTGCTAAGACTTTCTTTAATGTTTTACTTTCCAGGCATGTTGTTCACTGATGTTGACCCATTCCTTGTATTTCAGTCCTTGTATGTTGATGTAGTTAACCGGGAAATTACTGTAGCCCTGTATCTTCTTGAACCAAAGTCAGATTTTTTTTTTGAGGTGAGGAAACAGTCCACAGTTTATTTTAGTTTACATCATCAGAGAGACAAAAGGGACCGAAATGGTCTTGTTATTGTAAAGCTTTGAATAGCATTGACATTGACAGTTCTGTTTGGTACTGGGAAGAAGACTTCGATGAAGATCCTTTTTATTGCAGTCATTGAAGATCTGGGGTTAAAGTTTGCATAGGTGAGGAATGTCTAATTGTAGTCCATGAAAGTCTGGGGTTTGCAGTAAGATCTTGTGTAACTAAATTATCCAGAGAGATTAGGTCTAGGTCAGTTTATCTTATTTCTGTACAGAAACCAAAGTTAGTCTGTTTGTGGGTAACACAAAGGTTATTAGCTGTTTAATCTTGAACTAAGGAAATGTATGCTACATATGTTAGATAGTACTGTTTGGGTAAAACTTCTACATGGTTTTTATGAAGGGATTGTTTTAAAGTACCTAAGAAATCAGTGTAGAAAGTAAAATTTTCTAGAGTGGGAGAAAGTGCTTCCCCAAATTTTGAGCTTCAGATGGAAAAGTTGTTGGTTGCTGCATCTGCATCCTGTTTAAGGAGCTTCAACTATGAAGGCATTGTATACATGAGCTCTGTGGTTATATGTGGAAATTTTTGAGCAAACACCTAACCTAGAAGAGGAAGGTTTGTAGTTTTAATAGCTCAAACAAAATCCAGTGAAAGTTCTATTGTGATAACCACTTAGCCTTGTGTAAGCAAGAACAGTGGTGTTTGTAATGGGGGGCCAGGGTGACAAACTTAGTCTTATTAGAGATGACTTGGTGCATAGTTTCTTATCTGATGCAGTCATGATTAAAAGTAGCCATACTGTAATTGGGAAGCGAAGATACCTTTGACTGTGGGAGCTCCGGCATTTTGGACAGAACATGCACAATCTGATGATGTTCTTCGTGTTTCACTGTTGCAGTCATTACAGTTGGGTTATCCTGCTGGCAGGCTGCCCTCAGTCGGCCTGAATTCCAAGGTCTTGGTCTGGCGTCAGTTGCTGTCACCTCTTCCCTGACGTCAGAGCGTCAGGGGTATAAAAGATGCAGCCGGCGCCATTTTCTTCAGTTTTTCTTGCCCCAGATGTCAGGTGCCCCCAAAAGTGAAGGCTAAAAATATGTTAAAAATAACATACATGCACCAAAGTATATTTTATCTTCTTCTATAAGCAACTACACCACATAGGTTGTATAGATTAGAGAAGTACAGATAAGTTCCAGCAAAAGTAAGGGGGATGGCGGGTGGGTAACCTGGACTGCAACAGTGAATACACTCGAACATCAACATTTATGGTAAGTGTACACAACTGTACTATGTTCTTCATGTTTCACTGTTGCAGTCATTACAATTGGGTTGAATCCCAAAGCTGTGGTTGGGAGGCTGGAGCTAAATAGCATTCGGGGCAGCTATGAGGCCCTGCAGAACTGCAGTGGCAAAGCATGCCCTGCATTTAGAGTAGAGTGGTAAATGATAGTGCTTTGTAAAGGTGTGCACTGAGCTCCAGGTAGCAGCCTCTAAAATGTCTTTGGTTGGTACTCCCCTGAGGAAGGCTGCTGCTCTGGTTGAATGAGGCCTAATGCCCTTAGGCACTGGCTTGTCATGTTGTGAATAGCAGAAACAAATGCAGTGGCCTTTCCACTTTGAAATAGTCTGCTTGGAGATGGCCTTTCCTTGTGATCCTGCAGCATATGCCACTAGTAATTGCTCTGTCTTTCTGAAAACTTTGGTTCTGAATCAAAGCTGTCTGTGTATGTCCAAAGAATGCAGAATTCTCTCCCCCTTGTTCTGTGGATTTGGATAAAAGGTTGGCAGATGAATAGCTTGGTTAAGGGCCACACTGGACACTACCTTAGGCTTAAATGTCGGGTTTGTCCTCAGAGAAACCCTGTCTGGATAAAAAATGATAAAAGGTTCCACAGCCATGAGCGCCTGTAGCTCTGAAACTCGTCTTGCAGAAGTTATTGCTAGTATTCTTAAATACCATCATTGGTATTCCCTTTCATTCTTTCTTTCTTTCCCCCGTTTACCCTTTTTGCGGGTATTTTTTCTAACTACCTTTGTTGGTACAGTTGCCATCGTTGGTATAGGCCTCTCCCTTCCCTCTTATCTCTGGTAAATTCTTAAATACCATCGTTGGTATTCCCTTTCATTCTTTCTTTTTTAACCCCTTTCCCCTTTCTTGCAGGTATTTTTTTTAACTACCTTTGTTGATACAGTTGAAAAAAAAAAATCTTTACTCTGTATTTTCCATTAGTGTGCATGAGTTTTGTGTCTGGGCACGTGCCCTCTTGTAATTTTGAAAGATGGCTGAGAAACCGAAGGAAACCACAGGGTTCAAGCAATGTGAGGAATGTGGCAGGAAGATGCCCAAATCGGACGGGAATCTTTCTTTTGTTTATTGTTTGGGGGTGCCACATTTGGAAATACAACCACCGGGTAAACTCTGCAAGGGTTTCAGTGCTTGAACCCTTACAGAGAGGCCAACAAACTTATCCTCAAAGGGCTGCTAAAATGCCCTTTTAGTGAGGCTTTGTCTGAGGCGGAGACATCGAAGTCTCCCAAAAAAGAGCCCAAGAAAAGGAGTCATTCATTTCCTGCATTTTCTAAACTACATGAATCAAAATCTACTAAGGGCCAGGTGACGACTCATCCCTCGGAATCGAGGCCCAATATACCAAAATCGACACCAACTGCTACTGTTCCGGCACTGAAGCCTGTCACATCTCCACGGTGCCGATGACAGCTGAAACTTCAAAAATTCTTACTGCATCGACTTTATCATAGGTAGCCATGGCCCTCTCAGCACCAACAATAGTTTCCCCTAGCATAGCAGTTAATTCCTGCCATGCAAAGCATGTTATTGGTCAACTGACCACAGTGTTGAAGGTCGAGAGTACACCCAGGACTAGATACTCCCCATTTGTAGACCCCTTTTTGGGTCCGCAATTAAGCCCATTCATTGAAAGGTCAGAATTGCCCTCGGGGATGTCCATCCATTCCACTAGGAGCCTTTCAGAGCATGATGTAGTCAGATTAGTGTATCAGCTGTTGGCGGCCAGAGGTCACCCTGCTCTATCTAGGACCTCTCTCCCATCCAGAGATGAGGTTTATTCTCCAAGGACTCCTACTTATCTTCCTCCTTCAACCTCTCTGCAGGTATTGAAGCCCTCAACTTCAACGTTCCCAGTGCCAGCTACTTTGGTGCTGATGGTGGACTTCATCTTCGTTCCGGAACTGACTGTGTGGCTGCCGGCTCTGGGCGCCGTCTATGGTTCCTGGTGTCCTGTAAGTTTCAAGTCCTCTTGCGGCTCCTACTCTGGAGGTAGGCTTGTCAGAGTGGTGTGCAACCCCGGTTCCAAGGTTGTCTTTCTTGATTCTGGGCTCCCATCACTCTTTGGGCAGGCCTACCTTCCAGATTATGGAGAGAGCCTTGGCCTCTGCCGGTTCACAGCTGGCACCATGCCTGTCGGAGTGTCACATATATGTATCCTCTAGCTCGCAGCTGTCAGTCTGTCACACTGGGGCAGCGGGCATAAAAGCAGCAAGACACACCCTGTTGGAGGGTCCCCTCTCTTCGGAGTCCTCCTCGGATCTTCCCCCTAAGGAGCCACCCCATACGCGAACCTGCAAGAGGAAGCACCTGGATTCTCCAGAAGAATCGGTCATGGAGGATACAGATTTCGATGAAGGGGAAGGGTCCCCTGTGTCACCACCCTGAAGATGTCTCCTTCGGAGACGTCCTGGAAATTCTAAAACAGGGGTGATTGAAAGTTCACAAACCCATCATCCGAGGAATCTGTTTTCTTCCAGGCTTTTCTTGCCTGGCCTTCTGCTACGTGGGTGACCCCACCTGCCAATGAACTGGTCAAACTCATTGTGCAGCGTGCCTGGAAGGTCTTTGATACTGTAGAGCCAGTTCCCCGTAGACCGGACAAAATTATTTCTGCGCCCAAGGATCAGTCTCACTGGGCAAAAGATCTAGCAGTAGATGCCATGGTGGTGGCGGCTGCCACAAAGAAGGAACTCGCCAAGGAAAGTCCAACTGTCCATCCTCCAAACCAAGAGTCCACAACAATGGACAGATTTGGGAAGCAGGTCTTTGCTTCATCGACGTTCGCCATTCGGCCCTTGAATTATTTGGCATATTTTACGCAACTCCAAAGGGATCCGATAACTGAGCTTTCAGAAACCTTAGCAGGAGCAGTGTCTGAGGAGGTCTGGTTGCCTCTCAGCTTGCTACCCCAGAGTCCATCTCCAACTCATCCATATGGCTTATTGCATGTACAGTCGAAGGGACGTCCAGGGCAGCGGGGTAAAGGCTTTGCCATTAAGCGTCACGCCTGGATGCACTTGTGTGACTTTGCAGACCTCTTCACGTCTTCCTTTATCAATGCTCCCATTGATGCTTCATCGCTATTTGGCCCAAAAGTCAGAGAGACATTAACCAGGTGTGAGAAAGATGGAAAGACCCTTTCTGCTGTGAGCGTGCATTTTTCCATTCCTCAACAACCTTACTCCAGGAATCGGAGGAGGGGAAAGATGTGGTGCAGAAAGTCCCAAGGGCCTTTCGGGACACACTGGGCAGAGGGGGGAAACTCTTCTGGAAGATGCCCCTCCCATGGCAGAGGGGGCCCGCGTAACCAGGGTTCCAGAGATTTTCTCTGGGCAACCCTACCAGCGCTCCTGAGCAGCGGCCCGATTGCTTACCTCTGGAAGCAGTCGGGGGAAGATTCTCTCTGCACCATGCAGCCTGGTAGACAAAATCAGATTCTTGGGTGCAGAAAATAATTACCAGAGGTTACCATATCCCCTTCAATCTTTGTCCCAGGCCACAAAGACAAATCTCTGATGTTTATCCAGTCAGAGGGATATAGCAACACTTGAAATCCAAAAGCTGCTTCAAAGAAAGAGTCATCCAGACAGTCCCACCACATCAAATAGTATCTGGATTTTACTCAGGATTCTTTTTAGTGTCAAAATAGACAGGGGACTGGAGGCCAAGCTTAGATCTCTGTGTGCTGAACAAGTTTGTTCAACAAACGAAATTCCGGATGGTCATGGTTCAGTCTATCCTCCTGTTTCTGGAGAAAAATGATTGGATGTGCTCCATAGATCTTCAGGATGCGTATTACCACATAAAAATTATCAAACGCTCCAGAAGATAACCCCGCTTCCAACTAGGAGCCAGTCATTACCAATTTCAAGCACTGCCCTTTGGTCTCACCACAGCCCCCATGGTGTTCACCAAATTCATGGCAGTGGTAGCATCTCACTTAAGGCTGCAGGTATTCTGTGTGTTTCCATATTTAGATGACTGGCTCCTTACCGCCCCCACCCAGGCATCTGCTGCTTTCCACCTTGGACTCCGTTCTAAGGCTTGCAGAGTTCTTAGGCATCTCGATCAACAGGGAAAAGTTAAAGCTATCCACCACACAGGACATAGAATTCATTGGAGCAAGACTAAACACAAGATTCTGCATGGCTGATTTTCCTCTTCACAGACTGGAGAAGTTGAGGTTACAGCTACAAGTGATACTCTCTCAAGACAAAGTTCTGGACTGTCAGGTCTTACAGCTACTTGGGTCCATGGCAGCGGCAATTACCTTAGTTCCTCTAGCGAACTACCACATGAGGCTACTTCAATGGCTTCTGGTATCACAGTGGTCAATGTTAACTCATCCAATGTCCCACCCAATCTGAATAACCAAGCAGGACTTATACTGGTGGATGAAGCCAGAAGACAAATTATTGAGCTGCTACTTTTTCCCATTCTCAGCCCAAGGCCATAGTGACCATGTACACATCCCTGATAGGGTGGGGAGGGGCATTTTTGGGGAAAGACAGTCCAAGGCGCTTGGTCCCCTACAGAGCCCAGTTTGCATATCCACATCCTAGTACTGAGGGCAGTGCTCTTAGCATTGCAGGCATTCCAGTCTGCCCTCCCTTCAGGGACAATTGCTATTCAGTCGGACAACATGTCAGTAGTCTGGTACATCAGCAAACAGGGGGGAACCAGATCCTACACTCTTTGTGGGGAAACCCTAAGAGTTTGGCAGTGGTCAATCGCCTCCAACCACTTTCTGATAGTAATGCATATTCTGGGCAACTCCAATGTGATTGTGGATAAAGTGAGCAGATGCGTTCTCCTGCCTCATGAGTGGTCTCTCAATCCCGATGTTGCAGTGAAAATCTTTCATCGATGGGGTGGGGTCAGCCTTGCTGCAATTTGTTTGCCTCTCCCAGAAACCAGAAATGCTGCAGCTACTTTGCCCTGGTCCCCTCTCGGTGGGGGGGTGGTCCCCCGAGAGATGCTCTTCTGCACGATTGGCCCCTAGGACTTCTTTATGCCTTTCCACCTATCTCCTTACTTCCCCAATTTCTGAAGAAAGCCCAGCGATTGAGTAGCAAAGTAATTCTCATTGCACCTTATTGGCTCCAAGTCTGGTTTCCCTTTCTCTGGCCTCGCTTAATTTACCATCTGTAGATTCTGGAGCCAACCCCAGACCTGTTGTCTCATCCTCAGAGCCTGGTCCATCCCAACCTACAAAATCTCAAGCTGACACCTTGGTTTCTCCACTTCCAGTAATTTCCAGGCAAAATAATTTATCTTCTCCAGTACAAAAGATACTTCTGGCTTCTCATAAACCATCCACCAGAAAACTTTATCTTAGCAAATGGAAGAGATTTGCACATTGGTCTGATGAAAAGGGTATTGATCCTTTTTCAGCCTTGATCAACAAGGTCTTGGCATATTTATCCACCTTATTCCAATTTGGAGCCTCTGCTTCTATTATTAGTTCATTTAGCTGTCATTTCAAATTTCCATAACGGTTTCACTGACCTTTCCTTGATGTCCCATCATCTCTGCAAAACCTTTCTTAAGGGCGCTTTTACATTTGAAACCATCTTTCAAAGAGCCCATTACACTTTGAAGTTTAAGGTTGGTCTTACAAAGTTTTGTCCATCAGCCTTTCGAGCCAGCAGCTACTTGTGATATCAAATTTTTATCTTGGAAAAGTCTGTTCCTGGTAGCTATCACTTCAGCCAGGAGAATATCAGAATTGCAGGCTCTGTGTGTAAAATACCCATATATCATTTTTCACAAAGAAAGAGTATCACTCGGAACTAATCCCTCCTTTTTGCCTAAAGTAGTGTCAGATTTCAGTATTAGTCAGTCCATTGATCTACCAGTTTTCTTCCCAAATTTCTCAAACAAGGGTGAATATTTCGTTACATTTGTTGGATGTGCACAGACAATTACCTTTTTGCTTGGATAGAATATAATCCTTTAGAATATTGGACCAATTGTTCCTATCCTTTTCGGATCCTAGACTGGGCAAACCAGTTTCAAAAGTTACTCTGTCAAAATGGTTGAGAGATTGCATGACTTTTATTTATCGACAGAATAAGCTGGACTTATCAACAAAATTGTTGAGAGAGGCTACTCTCTTTTTGAAATCAATATGCAGTTGAGGATGTGCATTGTCATAGCCCATGGCAAAACCTTATTTTTCAGCCCATGAAGATACAGTTCAGTGTAGTCAAACTACTTGTTTTAATAATATACCCAGAATACCATTTTATCTTTTCCAGTGACATTTAATCTGATCTGTGATGTAGTTAAAAGGAATTAGCCTGTGTTTATTACAGATGCTGAGCTTAGAGATAGACTAGGTATGACACCAAAATTTGTTTTCAGGAGTAATAAATCCCTGAAGTAGCACCTGTGTTGTAAAGGGCATTTTACCTCAGGATAATAGAATTAAATCAGAAAGGCAAGGTACTTTTCCTTGTCGTGGGTGTAAACAATGTAGCTCCATATGGAGCACACTTTATATTGAATGTCCGAGAACACAGCATTGTATCTTTTTCAATTTTTATACAGACTGCAAATGTAAAATTCTGGTTTACCTAGCTCAATGCAGGCGCTGCACTGGGTTCTATATAGGGAAGAGTAACCGTGCACTTAGAGAGAATAATGGAACACTGTAATGAAATTAAGAATAAAAAAACTAGTGCACTTGTGAAACTTGTAATTGAAAATGGAACTGAACATTCTTTTAAGTTTTTAGTATTGAGTTTGTTACAGGAGAACATTAGCGAAGGGGATCTTACTAATAAATCTGAATGTAATGAATTGAGGTGGATAACAGATTTTAGAGCTGACAGCCTGGTTTGAATTAGTGTATTCCTTTAAAACCAGCGTTGAAGAATGGACCATTAACTCTTTTATTGTTTTTAATTGTGTGATTTGATTGGTTGTTAATATATTTAAATACTGTACCTTGGTTTGCTAAGTATCTTTGGTCTGAAGAAGCGGAAGAGGTCACGGAAGCGCTTACCTGTACTTTTATCTGCATTAGAATAAACAGATTTTTCAGCCTTTTGTGGGCATTTTTTATTTATACTTGGATTTTTTTTTTTGTGTCCGTGGTCCACTGATCAACTTTTTGGTTTATAGATTTGATATAGATGCTGGGTGAGATAGGGGAGAAATGGCTCCTATGGGTGCTTATAGCAGAGGGAAAGAAAAATGTATCCCAGATGGCTGGAGAGTAGGCATACTCAATGCCAGTGTACAAGAACAAAGGGGACATCCACAACTGTGGGTAGTGTAGAGGTATTATACTCCTGTCACATTGCATGAAATTTTGGAGAGGGTGATTGATAAATAGATGCACAGAGTAGTAGAAAGTAAGATGGGAGATGAGCAGTTCTGATTCAGATCAGGATGCAACATAACTGACCCAATGTTTACAGTGAGACAGATACTTGAGAAGAAGCTAGAGATGAGGAAAGAGTCCAACTGGGCATTCCTAGACATTGTGAAAGCATATGACAAGGTCCCAAGAAAGCAGATTTCGGCAGTCTTGCGGTAGGTCAAAATCCCAGAATCATTTGATAGAATTAGTGCAAGCAGTGTACAAGGACCAAATGACTCCAGTACGAACAGTGTTTGGTCTCACAGAGGGGTTCCCAGTGGGAGTGGGTGTGCATCAGGATTCAGATCTGAGCCCACTGCTGTTCATACTTGTGATGGACTATGTCATTAGCAAACAGGTCGGAGGGAAAAGATCAGCAACGTTGCTGTATGCAAAAGATAGGGGAATGGAATGCAAAACTGAAGGCACATAGGATGAAACGGAGTACAGATAAGACTGTGGTAATCCCAACAAATGTGGGAAATCAGAAGAAGCTGAGAATTGAGATGTAAGGGAGAAGGTAGTGGAACAGGTTAACAGCTTCAATTATCTGTAAGGGGTGATTAAGGAGAAGGGAAGTCTGAATGAAGAGATCAAAACTAGAATCAGAGGGTCTACAGTCAACTGGCTTAGAGTGTCAGGTGTAGTGTTGACAGAAGAATGCCAAAGAAGCTGAAAGTAAGGTGTACAAAACAGTGGTGCCACCAGTACTTCTGTATGGTACAGAAACCGGGGCAGTAAAAGCAGAGCAGATGAAGCTAGAGGTGATGGAAATGAAGTGCCTGAGAAGGGTGGTAGGATGCACATCATGGGACAGACTAAGAAATGAAGACATAAGAGCAGAAGCCAAAGTAGCTCCGACTGCAGAAATGACCAAAAAGAACAGATTGTGGTGGTCTGGGCACATGTGCAGAAAAGCAGAACAGACAAATGAAAGTTAAAAAGGCACCCCGACCC